>NC_045427.1:503625202-503928471 GCF_902635505.1 Sarcophilus harrisii | reverse complement strand
TAATATAACTGAGACAGGATTAAGTAACTTGCTCAGGTTCACACAGCTAGTAAGTGTCAGAGGTCAGATTTGTATTCCAGAAAATGAGTTTTCCTGACTCCAAGCCTGGCACTCTATCTACTGAAACACCTAGCATAACCCAATAAGGGAGCATTAATTAATCACCTACTATATTCCAGGCACTGAACTAGGCACAGGACAAAAACAAAATAATCCTCCCTTCAAGGAGTTTACTTTCTGTCAGAAGAGATGATGTGTACATAGATAAGCACATGCAGGATATGTACAAGATAAATGCAAAATAGTTTAGGAAGAGAAAGGGCAAAAGAAAGCTGAGAGGATCAAGGAAGCTTCATGTAAAAAGGTGGCTTTAGAATGTAAGATTTTTTAAAAGATCCCAACCCTGTTTTTTAAGATATAGTGTTACATGAGAACATTGATAAGGGCCCAAACTATTTTTAAAAATTATAGCCTTATAGCTATGTGACTAATTTTCCTAAATGTCCATGTCATTAACTCACAGCCAAAACTCAGGAAAGCATCAAAACTTACAGGATGGTGACTCTGCTAGTCATTCTTCTGAATGTAGAAACAACTGGGCTTATCATCTAGTTAGTGAGAATAGTTAGTTAAAGAGTTAGTAGATGCTTTTTCCTTCCTACCTCCCATAGCTATGACCCAAGAGAGCTCCTTCCTGCCCCATCTTGGGCAGGTTCTGTCCCAGCCTTCTAAGTCCCAGGAGACTCTTCTTCCTTCCTCATCCTTCAATAATTCTAGGAACACATGTCTGGTCCTCACCCCCTAAATAAATGATTTTGATTTAACTTGATATGAGGATATCTTTCTTGTGTTTTCTGGAATTTTACTCAGACCCCACAAATCAATCAATAGGCATTTATTTGTGCTTATTTTGTGCCAGAGACCCACCTAAGAACTGGTGGTATAAGGCAAGACAGAAACAGTCCCTGCTCTCAAAGACCTCACACTCTAAAATGGAAGGACAACACATAAATAATTAGGTACATGCAAGAAAAACAAGAGAAAGAAGATAGAAGATAATATAAAAGAGAAAGACATTAGCATCTATCGGGGGAAAGTTTCCTATAGGTCTCCTGGAACTCACTGAGTAGGGGAGAATACAATGACATTGTCAGATGTACAGTTTAGGAAAATCACTTTGGGAGCCGAGTGGAGAATAGATTATGAGGAGAGATTTGCAGCAGGGAAACCTATTTAAAGACTACTGAAACAGACCAGTTGAGAAGTGATGAGAGCCTGAACCAGGATTGTGATTGTGTGAGTGGAGAGAAAGGAATGTGTGCAAGCGATATTGTGAAGGTAGAAATGACCAAGATTTAGCAACGAATCAGATGCAAGTATAAGTTGTTATTCTTTATAAATCATTGAGTGTGCCATAATTTTCCATAGTGAATGTGACACAACTTTCTTTAACCCCATCTTTTTAGTGCATCAGGTAGCTGAACGAGTGGAGGCCCTGGGCCAGTTTGTGATGAAGACGAGACGAACACTCAAGGGCCATGGGAACAAAGTCCTCTGCATGGACTGGTGTAAGGACAAAAGGAGGATAGTGAGCTCTTCTCAGGTAAAATGCAATTGGTCTCAAAACAGAGTTCATTAGTAATGGCTTCTGGTGCATGTACTTAAATAAGAAGAAATAAAAATGTGATTTTTCCAATTCTTTCCCAATTCTTATAACTTTCATTCATATCAGGTCTTCCAGAAGATAAATCAATAGTCAATTTATTTTCTAAATCCTATAAACCTTGCACACTTAGAAGTGAAAATTTAGTTGAGAGTTATCTAGATGTAATTTTTGAGTAAAATAATTTCTTCCTTTCTGAATTTATAGAATATTGTTTGTTTACAAAAAATTAGTAGCAGTTTCATGGTTTCTATGGGCTTAAAAATTATTAATTTCTTCAGTACCCCAAGAAAATAGAATGAGGTAGTAGGAAAAGGATAGACTTTGGCATCAGAGAAGCTGAATTGTAATCCCAGCACAAGTTTGACTGCCTGTGTCATCTTGGACAGGTCATATTGCCTACATATTGCATACAAAGAAATTTGAAAAAAGCCTTTACAAAATAATTCATTGTGAGAAAAAAAAGTGGAACTAGAATGGAAAACACACTAAATTACAATTATTTAAGAGAAAAAGAGAGAGAACGAATGGACAAAGAATCTTGATGGGGACTCAGAGAGAGTTACTAAAAATTATACTTTATACATTGAAATAAATCAGTGCAAACATAAATAGTTAATAAGACAGTTTGATTAAAACTTTTTATAAATTGGCAACAGAAGTGAGTGCTAGATAGAGTAAAGGTTTCACATTGTTTTTTTTTAGTAGTATTCCATTTTCTCCCTAAATTAATGAGTTTTATTTAGATACATTAGTTATATCCTGGTACCTTTTTCCTCCATTCCCCCAGAACCTAGCATTTTTTTAATAAAGAAAAAAAAAGTTAGATGTATCAGTTGCAATTGGCAGCACAATGAACTTTTCATTGGTACCAGTTTTACTACTTCTTACCAGGAAAGAAGTGAACTTTAAGTTCAGTCAGCTGGAAGCAACATTGCTTTTATATTTCATCTGAATTCTATTATCTTTTAAGTGTTATCTTTATCTGAGATCTTATAGTCATAATGTATGTTGTTCCCTGACTATACTTACTTTACTTCTCATCATTAACACATATTCCTAGATTTCTCAGAATTCTTCATTTTCCTCATTCTTTATATGTGAGAATATTCCATTATCTTCATATACCATAATTTTTTCATCCTTTCCCTGCTGAAAGTAGATTTATGGGCCTGAAGCAGCCAGATTATCATATCAAATTTTTCCTTTATTTAGCTTTTGCAGATACAAATTTTAGCTAAAACTTTTAGGCTAATTTTTGTTAAAAATTTGAAAATAATATTGAGATCTTTTTTTTTTACCTAGGATGGGAAGGTGATAGTATGGGACTCCTTCACAACTAATAAGGTAAGATATTTTCCCAAAGTCTTCATAAATAGCATCAAATATAGTCCCAGTACCCAGTGAGTAGCAAATGATTATATGTTGATACTACTGATAGGTATACAATTGTGAAAATAAAACTAGTGTCCCCTTCTGTTAGAAAAGAGATAATGAGAATTATACATTTTTACAAGTGAATATGTTAATATGTGATTTTTGGAAAGAATGGCGTTAGCACAGTATAAAAGAAACTGGAAGTGGAATTGGAATTCAAGTCAGATATAGAGGTCAGCCCTGGCTTGACTTCCATGGAGACCATAAATCCATCCATGACTGCCTAACTTATACATCTCATGAATGTCTTGCCCTAAGTTCATCACAAAGAGTCCACCTGGGATTATGATGTGCTTCTTCTAGACAACATAAAGAAACCGATGAAATATATGAGTTGTCCATCAGGTATCCCAATCTATTATTTTGGGACAAGACCATCATTTTTGCTCATAGTTTATTTTATGACATCTTTTATACTGATTCTCTTCCATAAATTCTTTGTAATGTTTTGTATCTATTAAATATAGATTCTAATATTAAAAAAGCACTTTCAATATTTTTAGTATCTAAATGCTTTCAAAAATCAATATGTCTTTTATATTGGAGAATTTTTAAAAAAAAATATCAGTGATTCCCGTTGAGTGAGGAGTTTAGTTTTCAGATCAGAAAGAGAATATTAATCTGCTTTATTTAGTGTGAATGAATGTCTAATTTTTGAGATATCAGAAAATTCATGTTCAGGAAGTCTCTGACTCTATCCCACATTGTTCCTTGTTTTAGCTGCTTATGAAGCATATGGGTCTTGCAATTGACACTGGCTGTCTCAAACTTTTTATAGCCTCTTAGTGAATTGGAACATTTGGGAACAAGAAGTTTATTTTTTAATAGTCAATTATTTTCCATGGGAAATATATCTTTGAAATGATTGTATAAACTTATTGGAAGTCATGATTTGCTTCAGATTAAATTTTTTAGATTTTTGTTTATTATTAAAGCCTTTTATTTTCAAAACACATGCATCATTTTCAACATTCACCCTTGCAAAACCTTGTGTTATAAATTTTTCCCTTCCTTTCCCCCACCCCCTCCACTAGACAGCAAGTAATCCAACTTGTGTGATTCTTTTATACTATTTTCAAAATTATCTTGCTGCATAAGAAAAATCAGATCAAAAAGGGGAAAAATGAGAAAGAAAACAAAATGCAAGCAAACAATGACAAGAAAAGTGAAAATACTATGTCGGGATCCGCACTCAGTTCCCACAGTCCTTCCTCTGGGTACAGATGGCTGTCTCCATCACAGACTATTGGAACTGGTCTGAATCAGCTTCAGATTAAATTTACAAATAATTTTGTCAAAAAACATTTCTCTGATTTTGTGTTTGTTTCAGGAACATGCAGTGACTATGCCCTGTACCTGGGTGATGGCATGTGCCTATGCTCCATCAGGATGTGCCATTGCTTGTGGGTAGGTAGAACATCTCCAGCTTTCTATCAGATTCATTTCATTTTCTTTTGGCAAGAAATTTCACTCTCATGTCTCCTGCAAAAAATATACCATTAAAATGAGTGTCAGGGCAGCTAGGTGGCTCAGTGGACAGAGCACCATCCCTGAACTCAGGAGGACCCGAGTTCAAATATGACCTCAGACATTTAACACTTCCTAGCTGTGTGACCTTGGGTAAGTCATTTAACCCAGAAAGAAAGAAAGATAGAAAGAAAAAAATAAAGGAAGGTAGGTCATTTTTTTAAAGTGTTTACATTATTTGCTTCCCAATAATTTTTAAGGAGCAAAAATCTGACCTTCCTCTTACATATTTTTCAACTAGGGGTATGAATTCATTAGTATAAGAAATTCATAGTGAGGAAGCTCACGCTATTAATTCAAATCAATACATTTCCTGCAATCTGGTGTCTTGGGTATCTGAAAGACTGAAACATTAAATGGTTTACACAAAGTCCCATGACCAATATGAGTGGAAGGTGGAGCTTGAACCCAAGACTTTTTGACTCCATTATATTATCTCTGAATTCATATGAGCTAGTTAACATTTGTGTAGTGCTTGAAGATTTGCAAAAATTATTTCATTTTATCCTTGCAACAAACCTGGGAAGGGTTGATGAGGATAATGAGGCTGAGAAAAGTTTCGTTTCTTGCCCAAGGTCATACAGCTAATAAGAATCTGAGGCAGAATTTGAACTCAGGTCTTGTCAACTCCAAGTACAGCATTCTATCCACTGAACTACCTACCCTCCTCCCCCAGGTGAATATCCTACATTAAAGAGTGTGAATTTGAAACATAGGCAACCCTTTTCTTCCCCCAAACTAGAAATTTAAAAAATACTTCCAGAAACTCTCTAACCTTTTCTTAGTGGCCTTATTTCTATAGTCTCTCATTCCCATGAATATATGTATAATGTCCAGACTCCCAAAGAATATAAGAGAAATACTATTCACATTTAAAAAAAAAAAAAAAACCTGGAAAAACTTACTCAGTGGGTGACTGAGTCATCTGCTTAAATAAAGGGCAGTGGGAGAGCAGTTAATCCCTTAAAAAGCATAAACAGCCTGCTGTGAGAGGCATCATATCACACACTTATTTTATCAAGAATAATGCATTGTAGGCAATAGACTGTATGGGAAGAGCAAAGAAGGGCCTGTCTTGTCCTTGGCCAAGGATAAATATTCAAAGCACGAGCCACCTGCACAGAAGGCAGACACGACTGCTTAGTAGTTACCTCTCAAAGGGAAGAAGAGAGGCAGTAATTGTCAGGCTTCTTGTCCCTTGACCGAGGCTGCCCTTGACTCGTGGGCATGTTTTTTACTCTGGAGGGAGAGTCTGGCCCATGTGAAACCTGCCACTTCCCTCCTCTCGATCCAGCTGGTTGTAATGAAAAGACAAACTAACAGCCCCTGCCCCACAAATGGAGAGAGGTGAGCCTGGGCTGGGCTCCTTCCAGGGGACCCTGGGAGCCCTTGTGCACAGTCAGCCGTCGGTGACCAGTGCAGCGTGCTCCCTGCTAACTCAGACCTCTCACGGCTAAAAGCCACTTCTCTTGGTAATGAATAGCTAGAAACAAGGAAGTCCAGGCAGGAAATCTGAGAACAGGAGGACAAGAGCTGGGGCTGGGATGAAGGGAGAGGAACCAGGAAGAGAACAGCCCTCGCTTGTTGTATGGGTTTCAGAAGTAGAAGAGTTTCCACTTTGCAATAAAAACCAATCTGAGGCTCATTCTGACTCCTGCCCAGAGAAATGTAATACTTCGGAGAGGGCGATAAATCAGAAAGGGAAAATGTGGTTCTGTTCAGTTCTGGAGTCAAGAGAAAAGGGTTCCTGTTCCACGCAACTGAAAAGGCTGTTCAGTGTCTATGAGAAGGTAACCTCAACTTCAGCAGTGGAAGAAGAAAGGAAGGGAGCAGTTATTAAAATACCTACTATGTGTCAGGGACTGTGGGAAGCACTTTGCAAACATTGCTTCATTTGAGTTCACAATAATCCTAGGCAGTGTTATTATCCTCATTTTACAAGCAAGGAAACTGAGGCAAAGGTAAAGTGACTTGCCCAGGCCACAGCTAGTAAGTGCCTGGGACCTGATTTGAACTCAGGTTTTCCTGACCCCTTAAAGTGGGTGCTCAGAGCGCTGGACTATCAAGCAGCATCAGGAGAATTAGAAAAGCAGAAAAGAATCATTATCCTTGAAAATAATGTCTAACGACATGGTGGTCTGGGAATTACTCAGCCTTGTCTTTTGTAGTCTAACCTTTGGGTGTACATTAAAATATTCGGAATCATCACAATACTGTCTTCATAAAATCACAGAGCTGGAAAGAACTACAGAGTTCTTCTCTCGAGGCAGGGGAGATGATTATCTAGTACATTCTGAGAGCTTTCTGGGAAAGGAGATTCCAAGTCTTTTTTGAGAACCTGTAGCATTGTTTATGTCACTGTTTAAAACTCACAAACAGAAAAGTTATTCTTTGTCATCTATAATTTTTAATCAGAATCTTTCTTCCTACAAATTGAGATGACTTCAAGAGGATAGAAACGTAATCTTTTCTAGCTCACAACTGAGCAGAATCTCTACAACAACCACCTTGTTATGTTTTTTTCTATTTCAGTGGGGAAGAAAAACACATGGTTGCTAAGATTTTATAAGAATCTCTAGACAAAGTTAAATAGTAGCCCCAGGTTAAAGTAAGTTAGAAATTATTAAACTCATGCCATCAGTTGACTATGTCTCTTACTTCACCATCTCTGCAAACTAAATAGCTTCAATACTTTCAATATTTATTTATGAGTCTGGTTTTCTGATGCTTACATGGTCTGGGTGTATCATCAAATCCACTCACTGGCTGTGTGAACCATAGCCATGGCATCAAACATGTACCAAATCCTTCTTATCTGACTGAAAGTCATAGAAAATATAAAATTGCATTGTGCTTATTGTTGATCATGAAAAAGCATTTGAGTCAACAGAGCAAGACATTGCCTTAAAGGCTTTTTTTGCAGTAAGATATCTCCCATCCATGCATCAAAACCTTCCAATGTGCAGCAACAGAAATAACCTTATTCAATGACCCTCTAATTTTAAAACATTAAATGGGGAATATTTTCTTCAAAAGTATTTGTACTATGATACAAAAGATATAGCACAAAGCCCAATGGAAGAAGATTTTATTGTGGATGATGAGGGATTCTAGATGCCCCTGTTTTCAGAAGATTCTGTACTGGGTCTATCAAGCTCCATAAAATTGAAAAACTTTCTAAAAAAGATCTATAACATTCAAAGGATCTTGGTATAATTATCCATACAGAAAATACAAGTATAATTATCTATCTATCAAATACCAGATCAAACAAAATGAGATGGTGTATGTAAAGCATTACATACACAATCATCACCTTGTTAACAAATCTATTTATTTATATTCTTTATATCCAATGTTCATACAGGAAATACCAAGTGGATAAATATTACTATTGCCCAGATGATGAACTACATTTGACAATAGACTCATTGTAGAATCTTTCCATTATTATTTATATCTGAGACAATATAGATGGATCACACATTGCACTTAGAATTGAACAGCAGGAGTCAGCTGGATTACCATCAGTAAATTGCAAATTTCCTGTAATAACCCTATATTTCCCATGGAAACAGATTAATTTTTTTATACCAACATTCTACCGCTGTTGACATTTGGCAATAAGGCATTAAGTACAACAAATAAAACATTAAAATGGATATCTCACAGGGCATGGAGGGGCACATGGTGTATGTGAGCAAGTTACCATATTCCAAATCCCCCAATAGAGAATGAATGAGGAAATTCAAAGAAAAGGAATAAAAAAATTCATCAAGGAAATGTATGATAGACAAAGAAGATCGATTGGTCACGTGCTCAGGGCAAGGAATAACAAGATAAGTAGAGTGCCCCACTAGTATTTTCATGTTAGCAAAAAAGGGAAGACTACCTCCAGCAATTTAAGTGGACACTTGCTACACTTGAGAAGCAAACGTAAGGGAGGATATGGATCAGATTCACATGGACTAAGAAAGCATCAAAGGCTTGTAGTCTACATCTTTGGAAGGAGTCTACCTGAGTACTCTTGAATGAAAGTTTCCAACTTCTTCATATTCTTCCTCAACTGTAGCATTCTTCATTAGGCCTCTTTCAGTATCATTCCTATAAACAGACATTAATGCAACAATTCCAGAATGTAATGGAGCCAGATCTTGTTTGTTCAATATACATAGGACAAGACAAATATTTTTATTCAGGAGCATTCAGGTTCTAGATCTGACTCTGCTACCTGGGCAAGCTCTTAAATCGATTTGGACCTCAGTTCCTCCATCTGCCTGCCCTTCCTACTTCACTAGGCTATTATGAATGAGAATTAACTGTTTAATTAATTAATTAATAATTCTCTCTACCAATACAGATGAGTAATTTACAGGCTTTAACTTACAGACGTAGGAGTCACCAGGAAATTAAATAACTACCCATGATCCCACAATGAGTATGGATCAGAGGCACCTAGGTCTCTTCCCTTATAAAGCTGGTCTTCTACCCATTATATCCACCATAATTCTGCTTATAAACAGGGATAATGTCAAGAATTTAAAGCAAAGATAAATTTTCCTTAAAAGTAAAAAAAAAAAAAAAAAAAAAAAGATTCAGCCTCTCCCTCACTAAATCTTCTGCTATAAAAAACAGTTCCAATTACTTTGAGCTTCTAATAGAGAACCTAATTTAATGATTACCAATTCTGATTCTGTGTTAGCTCAATGTATTCAATTATCTCAAAAAAGTTTAATGAACTGGTGCAGAAATTCATAAAATTAGTTTCAGTATATATTCACAGATATACACTAAACAACAACTAGACAATATTTTTAATGGAGGGCTATATTATCAAGTCACCCAGACACTGATAGAATGCCCTGAATTCCCACAGGTTGGGGATTTCCAGGGTGCTAGTAGTGAAAACAATTATTGAGCATTGGGAGGCAACTTTATTCACTGATGGTTATTCTCTAAATCATCAAAAATTGATCCTACTATAGCTAATCTTTTAGTATAATTGATACAGTACCTCATATATGCATTATTCACTCTGGGTAAATGTAAATGCATTAATCATATAATTTTAATTATAAATTCTGATAAAACCTATGGATACTTCTTGAGAATGATGTTTTTAAATTCCTAAAACAAAACATATGATTATAAAGGAAATCAATTACATCAAAATAAAATTATCAAGATATATTTTTAAAGTTCACAAACTCTAGATGTAGGCCTCCTGAACTAGATGCCCCAAAACAAGCCAATAAACTATGCCCCCTAGTCCTTTCCCCACCCCAACTGGTTTATACCTTGATTTCTTCTGGGTTTCATTTTTGTCCTAATTAAAAGGGAGGTGTGTGTGTGTGTGTGTGTGTGTGTGTGTGTGTGTATGTGTGTGTGTGTGTGTAGGGAGTACTAGGAGTAAAGGGTAGGGGTTTCAATAATTGTCCAAAACAAAGTCTAGTTCCCAAGCTGGAGGACTCCAGGGTGGATAGATTAGTTCTGGATTTTCTTCAAGGGACTACAGTACGTTTGTCATTATTCTGACAGGATGATTGTGATTGTGATATATCCTGTGGTCATTCAGTATACTCCAGAAGACACCAAAATATTTTATAATATTACAGACAAAATTCCAAATAAAATATTGAATAAGTACTAATTTGCATAAAATACTGTTATAATGTTAAGAGCAAAAAATATTCCTGTGGATCTTTTTTTTACATGTATACAGTGCTCAAATGCATTGCTTCATATTCTATAAGAGGGAATCAACCCCTAAAATCTATTTTCATTTTCCATACCTGTAATGTATATATTACTTTTGCCATCATTTCTGTGTCTGAATTCATGATACTCCAAGCATCCTTAATATAAAGTTGACAACGTGCATTTTCAGAAACAAATGAATAAAAAGGATTTCAAAGACTCACTTAAACTTCCCCATCCTTCCCCTGCTTCTCCCCTATATGATATCACTGTTTGAAATTTCTTTGTTTTCCATATTAGTGGCTTGGATAATAAATGTTCTGTGTATCCACTGACCTTTGACAAAAATGAAAATATGGCTGCTAAAAAGAAGTCTGTGGCAATGCATACCAACTACCTTTCAGCCTGCAGCTTTACCAACTCGGATATGCAGGTAAATAATCTCCCAACTGTCATAGATTTGCCATTGCTTAACCTTGTAAGCATCATTCATGCAGGACAGCAGGAGATGCAGAGAAGTCAGCTATACAGGTAATGGCTCCCAACTCAGTGGCAAAGATGTTGGGCTTCCTTTCATGTTCGGGCTGAACTAGATGGCTGCTGAGATCCCTTCCAGCTTAAACTCTCGTACTTCTGTGTGTTCTTTTTGTTTTTCTTTAGTATTTTATTTTCCCCCAGTTACATATAAAAACAGTTTTTAACATTTGTTTTTAAAATTTTGAGTTCCAGATTCTCTCCCTTCCTTCCCACTCTCCTTCACTGAGAATGTAAGTAATTAATATAGATTATATATGTGTAGTCATACAAAACATTTCCATGATAGTCATGTTGTGAAAGAAAACATAAACCAAAGGCAAACAGCCCCAATCCTCAAGAAAAATAATGTAAAAAAAAGCTGTGTTTCAATCTATATTCAAACACCATCAGTTTTTATCTCTGGTGACAGATAGCATTTTTCATCATAAGTCCTTCAGAGTTGTCATGGATCATTGTATTGTTGAGAATAGTTATGTCATTGGTTCTTTGCAATGATGAGGTATTTCAGGCCAGTTCCAAAACACTTGTTACGGAGAGAGCCATCTGCACCCAGAAAGAGAACCATGGGGATTGATTGTGGATCAAAACATAGTATTTTCACCTTTTTGTTGTTGTTATCTTAGTTTTTGTTTTCCTTTCTCTTTTTTTCCTTTTTGATCTGATTTTTCTTATGCAGCATGATAATTGTGGAAATATGTATAGAAGAATTGCACATGTTTAACATATACTGGAATACTTGCTGTCTAAGGGAGGAGATGGGGAAGGGGAGGGAGGAAAAATTTGGAATACAAGGTTTTGCAAGGGTAAGTATTGAAAACTATCTTTGCATATATTTTGAAAATAAAAAGCTATTTTTAAAAGAAGGATAGTTATGTCATTCACAGCTGATCATCTTATAGCATTGCTGTTGCTTTGTACATAGTACATTTTGGCTCATACAGCTCATGGAAATCTTTCCAGGTTTTTCTTAAAGCATCCTGCTCATCATTTCCTAAAGCATAATATTACATAACACAGTTTATTCAGCCATGCCCCAAGTAATGACCATCCCCTCAATTTCCAATTCTTTGCCCCTAGAAAAGAGCCACAATATATATTTTTGTACATATAAGCCCTTTTCCTTTTTGTTTTTTATTTCTTTTAGGATTCTGTGTGTTCTGACAAAGTTTTCTCCTGGAGCAGAAATTCACAGACCCTAAAGGCTGTGAACTTCGTTTTTGCCTTTAAATTTTGATTACTGTATTTCTATTATTAGCATTCTTTGTGATGCTATATATTTTGGTTTTTTGCATTTAAAACATGATTCTAAAAGGCAATCCCTGGGCCTCTGCCAAAGGCTCTAACTTACAGACGTAGGAGTCACCAGGAAATTAAATAACTACCCATGATCCCACAATGAGTATGGGTCAGAGGCACCTAGGTCTCTTCCCTTATAAAGCTGGTCTTCTACCCATTATAGACTCTGCCAAAGAATTCCATAACAGAAAGAAAGGTTAAGAACCCTCTTTTTTTTAAAAAAGGAATTTCCGTTCTTCTCCTTTGTCTCCATTACTTCAAGAATCAGTGAACTCACTAAACTGGATACTCTTTCAAACTATGCATATTATTACCCTTCCATGCCTGGTATGGTTTTTAAGAGTTTCTGTACCCAGTTCCAAGGACTCGTGATGAAACAAAACTATCCACCTCCAGATAGAGAGCAGATGAACTCAGAATGCAGTTGAAACTTGTTCTCTTCTGTTTTTCTTTCTTTAGATATGACTAATGTGAAAATTTGCTTCACATGACTATGCATATTGGTAATGGGCTTTGTTTTCTTTTCAGTAACTAGGGGAAAGGGAAGAGCAAGAAAGGAGAGAATTTGGAACTGAAAATGAAAGAAAATTGAATTTTAAAAAGTGTTTAAAAAATTTAACCCCCCCCCAAGACAAATAGTTGCTCTGACCTTTCCCCACCTCAAATTCATCCTCTATTTGGTTATAAGTTTCTTCAACTTCAGACTGCTCCTTAGAGGACATATATCTACAGGCTTGTCTCTGCTCTAGGGCAGAATGGCAGAGAATGGGCCAGAGTAACGGCCCCATTTGGATGGTCTCAGAAAATGGAGGGTCTCCTCACTACAGAGAAGCATCAGAGTAGGACTTTTTCCAGTAGTATCTACTGTCAAATCAGATGTGTTTCACAAGTGAGGAAAAAGTGGGAAAATCACACATAAGCACGTGACATATGTTTGCAATGTCATATTCAATCCATATTAATAAGCATTTGCCAGGTGCTTACTACATACCAGACACTAGCTGAGCACTGGGAATACAAAGAAATGCATAAAAACGGTCTGATCTGTGAGTAAGGGAGCTCGCAATTTAACCTGCAGACAACTATGTACAAACAAGGACAGACAGATAGATATTTAGATATAAATATATGAGAAGTCAGAGGTAATCTCAGAGGGAAGCCACCAAGACTAAAGAGAACTGCAGAGGTTTCTTGTAGAAGGTGAGATGTTAACTGGTTCTTGAAGGAACTAAGGAAAAGCAAGCGGTAAAGAAAGGAGACCATTTTAGGAATGGAGACAATCGATGAAAAGGCAGAGAGGTGGAAAATTGTATCTGAGGCACAGTCAAGGGGGTCAGTATCACAGGTTCAAAGGATAAAATAATTTTCACCCTAAAATAAAAACATTTAAAATACTCAAAATAATCTCTATTAAATGACACTCTCCTTTATATACCTGTATATTCAAAAGAAGGCAAAAATTAAAAATACTGAAAATATTATTTAGTTGAGCTTTAAACCATTTTACTGATTCTAATTTATATCAGAGATAATTTTTATAATTTTTCTCATCACTTGGCATAAGAAACATAAGAAACAACATAAGAAACTTAGGCTCTATTTAAGTAGACAGAAAACCCACTTAGAGCCAGGCAGGATGGGTTCAACTCCCATCTCTGACACATACTTTCTGTGTAACCTTGACCAAATCACTTAAATATACTTATTGCTCCAATCAATTCAGTGATTATAAATTGCAGAAAAGTGATGATCTGTACTCATTGTTACTTCTCCAGAAACTTCTTTCATTGCTAAAATCAGTGACCTAAATAAAGCAAAATAAAATGTACCTCCTCTTTCTGATGGAAAACATCCTATCTATAATACCCACTGTGGGTTCCAATGTTTATGGATGAAAGAAAAAAGCAGTGCTTAAAATTAAGAATCCACATGATTTCCTCTGTCCTTGCTTAGTGCAGATTCATTTCCCCTTCTACCAGGATATGTATTTATCCAACAACCAACCAATGCTGACTACCAGTCCGAAGGTTGTAATGGAGTTGACTGCTCTCTCAGCCAAAATGTTTGCTGGTTAGCCCGTGTGGGAACTGAGGAGGGTAGTTTTACCCCTGACTAACTGAGCCTGTCAAAGTGTGAGTTATTGTTGGATTTTAGCCAGGTTAGCTATAACATATTTAGAGGAGTTGGCACTACAGCTAGCAACAATAGTGGGGGGAAAGTGGAAGAGAGTAAGGTGATATATGACTACCCTACGGGAAGGAAGGGATGCTGACTCATTGGATAAACTTCTGACTTAATTCCTGAGGATTGGATTCAGTTCAGTAAATTTCTCTAGAAACTTACAAAATTTCAGAGTAGAAATTGTCCTCAGAGTTTGTCTAATCCAACTGGTACCTAAACAAGAAATCCAGCTGCTACACCCTAATGAGAATTCATGAAGCCTTTGCTTAAAGATGAGAGATCACTAAAGCTCTCAAGACAGTTTTGTTCCACTTAAAGATATTTCTAATTGTTACAAAGTCTTTTTTTGTTATATTGAGTCTAAATCTGTGAAAAGACCAGGATTGGGATTGGTTCTGATAAAAGGAATCATAAAACCTGAGCATGAGAATTCTGCTTTGAAAATTTACCTATAACCAAAAACTCCAAATGCTCACTTATCCATTACTATGGTTATAAGGAAGAGGAAGAAATTTGCAAAGGAAAACAGAACACATTTTGTTGGGTGACCTTTTTAAATGGCTTACTGAATAGTCCAAGAAATTTTAATTTTATGGAAATCACTCAATTTTCTACATATTTGGGAGCAAAATTAGGAAATTAGTATTTAAATAAATATAGGCAGTATGGCAAAACTGAAAAGAACACTAAATTTAGAATCAAACGATCCTGGTTCACATCCTAACATAGATTACACTGTGGTTACTTAACCACTCTACATTTTAGTTACCTTATAAAGGGTATTCCAAAAGTCATAGTGCAGTTTTATGCATTAGCAGCTTTATATACTCATATTTCATATACATATACATATATTAAGTAACTACTATGTATGTGCAGAGTATTGCTGATGTTTGTATGAAAAATTAAATTTCACAACATTGAATCAATGGGAATATATCAAACTCTCAAGGACTCAGTTTCTTCATCTATAAAATAGTCCCCAAAGTCCCTGCCAGATATAAATCTATCAATCTAAATTAGATTTGAAAAAATAAAGCATAGAACAAAATATTCATGCCAAAATTGAAAATAGAATTCAATTTTAGCAATTTGATTAAGTTTCTATTTCTTTCATCAGCCCCATGACATTTTGAAGTTTATAGAATGCTGGAACCAAGTCTAGACTAGAGTGAGTCATGTGGAATTGAATCCAGACCTAACTTTTTTTGGAGTAGTTTTGAGGCTCTGGAGCCAGCCCAAGGCTTGAAAATATGGCCATGTGTGACTTGGAAAACTTTTACTTCTATTTTCTCAAACTGCCAAACCTAATGAATTGTTGAATGATACCTGGCTGATCTTGGTTAGCTCTCATGGGCCCCAGAGCAGCTGCTAACAGTAGTTTCTCTTCTCTGTGCCCTTTTCGTGTTACATTTACTAGTATTCTAGTATTTCTGGTATTTATTTACTAATATATCTGGTATTCTGGTAATGGAATGGGCAGAAGAAGAAAGGAAGGGAACAATATCTCTCTCCTTATAAAAAGGAAGAATGAAATCCTTTCCTTAAAACGCTGACTATGAATGTGTGTATATGTATATGTGGTATAGTGTAATGTGAAAATTGCACGTGGAAAACTCATTTCAAAGTAAAATTGAACTTTTGAAAAGTTAGAGGTAAATGATACTCATATTATAGACATCATAATAATTGATAAATCACTTCAGAGTTTTCAAAGTACTCTATGTATATCATTTCAATTGCCTCATAATAACTCCTTGAGACAAGGTAGTACAGATATTATCCCCATTTTATAGATGAAATAGTATCGTTGTTAAGTGAGTTGCTTATGGTCATCCAGCTAATCAATGTCCAGTGGAATTTGAACCAAGTCTTCCTGACTCCAACTTAAACACCACTTGGATCATTTCTCCAGCAAATTTTGAATGTTTTGGAGATTCTTGTAGAAAGGCTCATGGGCAGTAGGGAAAGATTTAGGCAGCAGCTAGGATGTTAAAAAGAGATGTCCTGTGAAGGGTCTTCCAGCTTAGGGTCTGTTTCCATGGCACATCGGGCAAAGGCTAAATGTCACAAGTGACAAGTCACAGCGCTTCTATTCTTTCCTCTTCCTCTTGAGAGTTTGTCATTCCATTGACTTGTTTCCCAGCCACAGACAGTATGATGTCTATGCTCAGGCATCTCCAATTGTCTATGCTGCTGCGAGCTTATGAAGAGTTCTGTTCTATTTAGTGCATAACCGTTGTCATTCGAGATCAAATTGAGATGGACTCTGATGGCAAACTTAGCCGTAACAACCGCTCTCCAAGGTAGTGGATCCCACTTCTTTTACAGTCCCCACAGGTAGCAGCTCCTGTTTCCCAGCCACCTGGGGGAAAAGCAGTCAAGCTCCACTGGCTGTGGCCACAGGAGTACAGGCAGAGGCAGAGCATTTGGGGCTGCAGCTCGAGCTGCCTGTAAAGCTTGGGAGCCAGAAAGAGCCATGTCGCTCTGGTTCTAGTTCAGGAAGTCAAAGGAGATGGTAGCCTCCTGATAGGACTGAGGCAACAAATTGTCTGGAATGAGCACGGTTTGGGGATCATTTTAGACCATGGAGTCCAACCCCCTTCTTTTACAAATGAAATACTGAAAGTCCAAAGAGGCGATTTGACTCACACCATGTCCCATGAGTAGTATCCGAGCTGAGATTTGAACCCAAGTGCTCTGCCTACGAATTCTTGGGTGTTTTCCTCTGAAAATACTGTTTTTAAGGGGAACCAACTTTTCTTGTGAGCCCCTCAAATAGTTCATTTATCACTAATGACAATTTGACCTTAGTTGTAACAGCAGCATTTTTGTCCTTTTCTCACTGGGCAGATCTTGACTGCTAGTGGGGATGGGACCTGTGCCCTGTGGGATGTGGAGAGTGGGCAGCTTCTACAGAGCTTTCATGGACATGGAGCTGATGTTCTCTGCCTGGATCTGGCCCCTTCAGAAACAGGAAACACCTTTGTGTCTGGGGTAAGGCTTTTAAAGTAGATGTCTACCTATCTCCAGGAAATGTGAACGTTAAATGAAGGAGCACGGGAACGTTTTTCATAAGGGAAGACCCGGCTGACTAGGGTTTTGCTATCTGGATGAGGGACTCTTCATCTGAGTTAGGTTAGAGAAAAACTGGAAGATCTGAGGCAAAAAGATAACAGATAGGCTGAGAATAGTTACCAGACTCTACTTCTCATGTTATTATAGTATTTTGTTACCAAACACTGTTTTCTACTATTTTAGTAAACAACACCCAGTAAAAAGCCTATGGGTGTAGGTCCAGTCTCTGCAATCCCTTCTTTCATAGATTGTCAAAGGACCATACAGATCTTCTGGAAAAGTTCTATAATTAAGATACATCCTATGAATCAAAGCAAAAATCTTAGTGGATTTTTTTTTCTTAGTAGCTTTTTTTTCCTTAAATAAAAAGCTAGTTGCAACAGAGTATCAATGAGTAACAAAAGATCAACATCCCCTTTCTGAGGATTAAAAGAACAAAGAGTACATGACTGAGCCATGTGATACAACAGCACCCAAAGACCTTTGAGAACACCAAGCAATTGGAGGGTTCATCAAGGGTCATTGTATAGTAGACACAGGGAGTGTAGTGGTAGGAAGGGAACTTGGAGAGACAATATGGTATAGTAAAAGAAAGGGGGAATTTGGAAGTGAAAGAACCTGATTCTAACCTCTATTCAGCCACTGACTATTTGAAGACAACTTCTTTGGACCTCAGATTCCTCAACTATAAAATAAAGTAATTGAAAAAGGGAGGAAAAAATGAAATAACATATTTATTGCACTTGCAGAAGATGAGTCTGTTAGTCAACTAAGAAGAACAATTAGGGAGAAATTGTTTACATTAATCTCCTATAAAAGACAAGTTATGAGCTTCATTGAACTTAAATTGGCTGGTCTTCATACAAGAAATAATATGTAGTGTCACTGGGCCCTTTTTTGAACCCTTCTAGGTGGTAAGAGATACCCAAACTTTAGAACTAGAAATGGGGGAGAAAATCAAGACTAGAGCAATTCTTAGATCCCTGTTTGTCTTTGCCTTTTTGGCTGTGGGAAGGAGAGAGGCAATGGGAGGGAAAGATTCAAAGAAGGGAAGAAGTAGGTAGAAAGGATTCTCTAAAATGATTTCAACCTATTTTGAAAAGGGAAAATAGAATTAAAGCCACTAATAGAATGATCCAATAGAAATGGATTCTATCTCATACCTCCCAGCCATAAACTACACTTTCTTTCATCAATCAGACATATTCTTTGCCCTCAAAAGCTTATTTATTTGAAAGTTAAATTGAAGATTAAATTTGTGCAGAAAAAAATATTTATTTTATAGAGGAAAGGGACTGAACCTATGATTTCATTAGTATGAGGACTCCTCCTACCAATTCAGATTAGCAATTTAAGTCTTAGAGATTTTCCTAGATCATTGAAATTTTAAGCCACTCAACTAGATTCACACAACCAATATAAAGCAGAAGCAAGTCCGGAACCCAGGTCTTCCTAGCATCCAGACTAGTTCTCTATCCACTCGGCCAGAATATTGGTTTATTTTACTGAAGAAATATGAAATATTTAGGTAGTTTTACCTAAAGTGGTATTAAATCACATTCCATAGTTCTAGTACACGTTAAAATTTACAAAGCATTTTCCCCCACAATAGCCTTGTAAAGTGGAAAGTGCCATAATTTTATGTTCACTCAACAAATGAGAGAATTGAGATGCAGAGAGAATGTGTCTAGTATTGTAAGAATAAGAATTGGTCAGGCTGGTCCTTGAACATTCCTCTTATGATCATCATATCTGCTTTTCTTTTTTATTCCCTTCTCTTACCCCCATCATCCTCTTAGGCATTTAACTCAGAACAACTTTTTCTATTTCTAGGGATGTGACAAAAAAGCCATGGTTTGGGACATGCGTTCTGGCCAATGCATCCAGTCATTTGAAACACATGAATCTGATATCAACAGTGTCAGGTTAGGAAATTACTATATGTCTTACATCTATATTATGTTTCTCTACTTTGTTCTTTTTTCAGAATAAGGATAAATTGAAACTTAAAGGGCAATGGGAGATAATATTCACAAAACCTTGAAGGGAAGATTTTCCCCCAAAAAATAAGCCTCAGTATTATTAATATGTCCTTTAAATTGTGTTTATGTGGCACAAGATTGTAAAAAAATTACAGGGAGAACAGTAGATACTAAGTAAAGAAAACAGCCAGTTAACTATCTGAATTCTTTTTTGTTTCTTTGCAAGGCACTGATATTTGGGGAGGGGGGCATATAAAGGCATAGATAATGATGAAGAACAATGACATCATTTACAAAGCAGCATGAGAGTTGTCAAGCACTTTATAAATATCTCATTTTATCCTTATAACCGCTATGAGAGGTAAGTAATATTATTGTCCTCAGTTTAGCTGCCGTTATTATGCCATTTTACAGATGGGAAATCTGAAACAGATAGAGGTTGGGACCTACCCAGTCACACAGTAAGTATCTAGGCTTGGACTAGAATGCAGGTTTTCTGACTGCCCCAGTGGTACCATCAATCATAAGGGATGGGTTAGTTTAGTCAGAGTGTCCATTGGGTGACGGGTTAGAGATGATGTGTTGACAGGTGGGAGAAGGTGGACGCTGGACCAGAAGATAGATTATTACTCCAGAGGAGTAAGCCTGCTTTTTTGCTCTGTAGAGCTCAGGTGGTCAGTTGACCCTATTTGTTCAACTGGATATTTGAAACCATATCACAAATCTGTAGAGTAGTAGATAGGGGAAATATAGTGAGATCCCAAGTTAGTGACACAACTACAGAATGCTAGTAAATTAAATGGACATTTCTTACATATCAACTTTAGGTAATCGGACTTGTTTTTAACCAAAGATGTCAAAACTTATACATTAAAGTACAATTATCCCCCGAGCCCCCAGGACTGTTTGTACACTTATTCCCATGGGGCTCCCATGGCTGAAATTCTAGAGTGAGTAAGGACTTTAAGGGAAGGTCCTTAAAAGGTGAATTTGAATTTTTAAATGACCACAATTTATTCAAGCCTGATAAAATGAATTAGCAAGCTGGGTGATGCTAATTTTTTACCCAAGTCAAGATGTGACTACAAAGCAATGAATCTGATTTGGCCCGTAAATTAAGTCTAATGATAATTTCAAAGACAGCATCTCAGACAGAGATGTTTTGAACAAAGGCAATATCACTGGAAAGGAAACACACTGGAATATGTAGCTTTCCAGTGTGAGTACTGTGAAAGATGAAACTCTTTTGGATAGTTAAAAATTTTGGTATTCTCCACTGTCAACTTCCTTTGTAAAATAGCTTCATTATTCATGTACAACTTGCATATAATTTTTCATTAGAGATTTTTTTCTCTAGTAGCTCTTATTTAGAGAAGTGGTATAACTTAACATATTGGACAAAAATAAGCAATGGTATAACAACATATTGGGGAAAAATAAGCAAATAGACAAAAAAAAAATTGGACCCAGTTAATTTGCAGCATGGTGCTACAATAGCACAATAAACCTAGTCGTGTTTACTAAGACTCAGCGACATTACCCCAGCAGTAGGCTTCTGGTTGATGTAAGTGCCATATGTATGTCCCAAACACTTCAGGATCTCCAGAGATTCTGGCCAACTCTAGAGCATCATCTGCTGCCCGCTCTTCTGATGAATACAATTTCATTGGTTCACAGTTCATTAGGAGATATGAGTTAGGTCTAGGGCACTTGGGGAATCATGGAAAGATGGCAGAGAAGGTCAGAAAGTTCCAGCTTTCCAGATTCCTTCCACAAACAGACAATAGCAGCCAGGATGAACACAGAGCAGCAAAAATAAACAAGAGCTCTCCAAGAATACCTGGAGAGATCTGAGGAAAAACAGGAGGACTAAGATTTGGCCCCGGTGAAATGCAAACTCCTGCAGGCTCTCTTTTGGAACAGCAGCCAGGGGACACCTGGGCTGGGAGGCAGCCACAGGGATTCTCCCCTCACAAAAGGCAGGAGGGGCCCAGCTGAGCTGGAAAAGGCTGAAGAATCCTCCGCTGTCCAGCTGTGCTCCCAGACCATGGTCCCAGACTATCCTAACAGCAAGAAGAAGCCAGCACACACCTGGTGAGAGCAGAAGCAGCAGGGCAGGGACATTGCTGGCCTGGGCCCTGGGAGGAGAGTTCCTAGTTTCTGCTCCAGGCCAGAGGAGAGAATGGAAGGTTACAGTCACTGGAGGGCCCTGAGGAAACAAGAACATTTCCAGCATAATATGGTTGGGGGCCCTAGCTGTGGTTAGGAAGAGGAAAGGAGTACATTGTTTGGATCCCCGAAAAAGTTTAGAAAATAAGTCAGAAGGACCTAAGGCCAGCAGCACGATCCCCTACAGCCTGGGACTAGAGAGACTAGAGATAACAAGTGCTAAAAATAAAAATAAATTAAAATTGAAATGAGTAAATAAGAAAGAATCCAGGTAGACACCTAGGGAAGAATGCGTTCATTTTTAGGGAAGGATACTGAAATTTAAAAAGTGCATCCTACCCCAAAAAGATGATGGTCGTATACCCAAAATAATTCTTGCAGTAACTTAAAAAGGACTTTTAAAAATTCAAATAAAAGATATTGATTTAAAAAATAGGAAAAAAATAAGAACAATTCAAGGAAACCAAGAAGATTATGAAAAGATAGTTAATCAACCAGAAAAAGAGATCCAGAATCTTAAGGAAGTTAACAACTAGAATTGGGTAAAGGAAAACAAATGATATAAGATGCCAAAAAATAATAAAATTAAAAGAATTTTAAAAAATAGAAGAAAATGTGAAACATCTCAGAAGAAAAACAACTGATTTGGAGAACAGATCAAGAGAAAACATAATAATTATTGAATTACCTAAAAACTATGATCAAAAAAGAATCTTGATACATTACTACAACTATTAATTACAACTTTGTAATTAATAACGTTTGTAATAACAACGCCCATAATGGCGATGAATTCGCCCATAAAGCAGAAATGGATTACAAAATGGATTAAAAATCAGACTCTGACAATATGCTGGTTCATAGACAGAATTTGACAGGACTCCTTATTTGCCTATTATTCCAAACAAGTTTAATATTAGAATTAGTTAGTCTTTAAATGTTACTATGCAAAAATCTTTTACTGGAAGCCTTTTCCATTACCTCTTAATTATAATGCCTTCTCTCTGTTACTGATTTCTTATTTACCTTCCATATAGCTTGCTTTACATGTTTAAGGAAGGAGTGGAATGAGCCCCACATGTATAGTAAAGGCTCCAATTTTTTTTTCATGTTGACTTCTGATTGTAAACTCCTTGAGGGTAGGTACCATCTTTTACTTCCTTTTATATCCCCAGCACTTAGCAAAGTGCCTGGAATATAGTAGGTGCTTAACAAATGTTTATTGATTGATTGATTGCTCTGGTTCTTTCAATATCTCAAGGGTGTTTAATGTAATATTTAAGCTTTCCACATATTGTCTCTCCACATTTTACCACATTTGTTTCTCCACATTTGTAACCCATCTCATTTTCCAGATACGTGCCATCTTTGATGGTTGCATTTCACATCATTTCTAATGCACCAATCATCACTGGTAATAGGTTCTAGCCAGGGCTGGGCTGGTAAATGTTTTACAACTACCACTTCTCTGAGGGGAAAATGTACTCACAATATACTTTTAAGTATAATCTGCATTATTAATATTTTCTCTATCACTTTCAAGAATCAACAAAACAATAAATTAAACCTTAATTTGTAGCATTTGCTGATTTCCATGAATTGATTCAGGCTGGATTCAGCACACTCCTAGCTATAGAGCCTACCACAGTCTATTTCATTTCTTTTCATTTCCCTTTGCACACCTGTAATTATGATATTGTGATCATGACTTGCAACCAAATAACCACAAAGCTTAAGTATAAAAGCCATAATAGAAAAGATGCAGTACTAATAGGGACTAAGGCTGAGATTTCATTGATGTGATGAATTTCTGGATGAGAACTCTCTAAGAAAGTTGACTGGCACTTTCTCTGAAGCTTGTAGTCTTAGCGAGTTTCCTAGAGTACTTAGCACCTAAATGACTTTCCCAGTATTAGAAGTCTAGAACTCAGATCTTCTAGGTTCCAAAGCCAGCGTTCCAACCACTAAGCTACTCTGCAAAAATGGAATACAAATAATGACCTGGCTCACAAGGTTGGAAGAAATGCCATCAATATGAAATTTCACACATCACAAATGCACTATAGAAGTACATAATTTTAGAGTGATTTGGCTGGTATATTACCTGAATAGTGATCTCTGTAGAATTATTTTGCAACCACAACTTTGTCTCTTACAGATATTATCCCAGTGGAGATGCCTTTGCTTCTGGTTCAGATGATGCTACGGTATGTTTCCAAGTTACTGAATATTTGTTTTTGAAAGAGAAAATTATGTCAGTAGAGTTTTCCAAGAAGAAAAAAATATCACTCTTATATGCCCTCTAAAACCCCTTCTCAGACAGGGAAAGCTAAGAGGTAACTTGGCTTGAATTCTACTTCTTTGTTAGAAAGTAAGAGTTCTTAGAAAGGAAGCAGATTATAAGTCATTGAAAAGTAATAGTGATATATTTCTAAGTCAATGCAGTATTTATATTTTTTAAAAAGCAAGCACATGTAAGACCCCAAGAATTATTTATACCTTGAGAACTCCTTGATATTTTATACTTTCATAGAATCCACTGCCTCTTTCCCATTGATAATGAAGATGAATAGAAAAATGAGGGGGGGGGAAATACTAAAGGGAAGGGGTAGGGAGGGTAAAAAACCATGATCTTCAAAAACTGCACAAACTATTTGATTTACCTGCCATACTTTATAAAGTTGCAATCAAAGTAAAAATTATTTTAAATCTCCATTTGAATTACAGTGTCGCTTGTATGACCTACGTGCTGATAGAGAGGTGGCAATTTACTCCAAAGAGAGTATTATATTTGGAGCATCCAGTGTGGATTTCTCCCTCAGTGGTAAGATCTGATTTCTTAGAATGTGTCATTTTGGATCAGAATCCTTGCCAGATCACTGGCACCAGAACTAAGAACACACACAGTAAATAAACTTATATCCCCAGCACTCTTTCACATGTAATGGAACACTCCCCAAATGATCTGACATGTTGACTCATAC
Organism: Sarcophilus harrisii; assembly: GCF_902635505.1. Lineage (NCBI taxonomy): Eukaryota > Metazoa > Chordata > Mammalia > Dasyuromorphia > Dasyuridae > Sarcophilus > Sarcophilus harrisii. The sequence continues at coordinate 503,903,920 of NC_045427.1, read as the reverse complement.
CCTTCCTTATTCTCATTTTTGGGGTTATGGGAATCAAGAAAAAAAAAGGTTTTCCCATGCACAGTTTCCTTTTCTTTTTCTATCTCCTCTACTTCTCTTCTCTTCTCTTCCCTCTCTCTCTCTCTCCCCTACTTTAACACTGTAATTGCAATCAATTCATCATCTAGAATTTATTTGTCAAGTACGGTGTTAAGTGCTAGAGATTCAAAACACAAAAATAAAACAGTTTTTGTCTTCAAGTTAATTACACTCCAGCTCTGCACTACCCACAGAAATTGTCTGAACAAAGTAAATACCCCTTTTTTCTTGCCAGGACAAATAAAGGAAAATCTTTTCCCATTTCCTAAGGGAGTGACGTATTAAACTTTTCCCACCTGCACTCTTCTCCAGTACAAAAAGCCCCATTTCTACCACAAACACACCCACCCACCTACCTCTTAAAAAGGGTAGACAGAGAACTAAGTTTTCCATGTTGACCCTCATAAAGAAAGATTTGAGACAGAGCCTTTGCTAGCAACTAAGTATAACCTGAATTTAAGAAAGGAAACTGAACTGAACTAGAACAATCTACCAACCACTATAAGAAGGGGAAATTCAAATTAAAAAGGTGATAACCTTAGACAAACTTCTAGAAGGAAAAGAATCAATCTAGTGAAGTCAGGTTGAGAGCAAGCCATTTCCAGAAATGCCTCGGAATTCCCCGTGATTTCCTGAGATTTCTGATTTTTCTTCCCCCTTCCCACCTCCACCCTTTTGTTGGAGAACAGTTACTACACTTTGTAATAAAAACTACCTGAAGTCTAGTCAATGAGATTCAACTCTGAAATCAGGCACATTTTGTATTTTATCTAAGGGTATATACATCGTGCACAGTACGGTTAGGGAAAGGTAATAATCTTGCACCAATTAGGTTACAGGTATCCTACAAATTGGTTGTTCTCTTGCTTTAAATCAGACTTCTTCAACTTTTTTAATATGCAACTCCTTTTTGCCCAAAGAATTTTAATATGACCCCGGGTATGTAGGTATATAAAATAGATATATAAATCAAACATTTACTGATAATAAATCATAATTTTGCAGCTCCAGATGACCTAGAAAACTAAGGACCCCTAGTTTAGAACTTTTGGAAAGATTCTTCCATGTGAATGTCATTCCCTTTCTAGGTCGCCTGTTGTTTGCTGGTTACAATGATTATACCATCAATGTCTGGGATGTATTGAAGGGATCAAGGGTATCCATCCTATTTGGACATGAAAATAGAGTTAGTACCCTACGCGTTTCCCCTGATGGAACAGCCTTCTGCTCAGGATCATGGGACCACACCCTGAGGGTAAGGGTCTTTTTCTTCTTACTTTGGGGATTAGAGACATGTAGCTCTGTTGGTTGAAGAGAAGAAAAATGCTTGGTCTTAGTATTCAAAGTAGACAAAAAGACAGAAGTTAGCTGGGTCAAATTTTGAATTCTAATTTCAATTAGCCTAGTAACTACCTTCATTATGCTTCAGTGGAATAAGAGCCATGCTTGTTAAGACAGTTAAATGGGACAAGATCAGGATTAATGGCAGAAGGGAAGGAAGAAAGGGAGGAAAGGGAAGGAGGAAAGGGAGGAAAGGGAAGGAAGTATGTCCTAGGAGTCAAAATTATGAGCAATGAGTAGAAGTTGCAGATAATACAATTTAGGTTTGAGATTAAAAAAAATTTTCACAATGATTAAAACTATTGAAAAGCTGAATAGGTTGCCTGCAGAGACAGTGGGCCTCCCCCTCAGTGGAACTATTTAAGCAAGAGGTGGTTGACCACTTGTTGAAATGTTAAGAGAAGGCATTCTTCTTGTTCTATTTGTGAGTTAAACCAGGTAGCCTGTTGGTTCCCTTTTACCTCTGAGATTCTATAATCCTTTACGGTGTATGTAGTAATTAAAATATTAATTACAACATATAACTTATTTTACTTGGCCAAGTATGAAACTCTTGAGAATTTTAAAAGCAACAAACGTAATCCACTTAAGTGAACTTTTTGTTAAAAAAAAATTTCAAGTTTTTTAATGTCATAAACTAAAGTCTGTGATTTTTTTTTCTTTTCAGGTTTGGGCCTAATCTGTAGTATGTCTCCTAACAATGTGAGCCAATATATCAGATAAGCTATGGAATATAATTTGAAATACTCAACTGCAATTTCACATGCTAAGGAAATATCTTGGTAGTTGAAACCCATCAAATGTCTCTGTATGCCATCTCATATTGATATTTAAAGTTTGTCTACTAGAGATTATAAGCCTATACTGCTTTGATAGTGTCATCCAAAAGTATAATGCTTTCTTTCTCTTGATTTTAATTATCTATAATTAGGAATTATTTAGACAACAAATTAAGCTTTTCTCTAAAAGCATTCTAAGACCAAATTTATTATTTCACATATCCTATATGATTTGGACTAACTTAATTCATTTTAGAGCAGTTAAAAATATCAGCTACCAATTATATCTGGATACAGCTTAACTTTTGAGAACTTCCTGTGAGTTATGGATTTCAGGTAATGAGTTAGAACACACTTTGAATGGTTTGTAAGGCAGTATTGTTGGAAGTTTATCCTAAAATGACCACATAGTATCAGTTATTAAAAAAAAAAGTCTAGTGATGAGGTCTTTCTTATTAAGAATGATTAAAGACTCTATCCCATCTTTTCTAATTATCTTTTTATAAGAAACAGCTTTCACTAGTATGAACTTAATTCAATAAAGCAGACATGTATAGGGAAGTATGTGACCTTCTTTGAGGTCCCTGCCTCTACTTTCCTTCCTCTTCTTCTATGAGGGTTTAGAAAAAGCCTGAAGACCTCTTTTCCAGAGTCCCTGTGGATCTCTTTGCAAGGAAATAGATTACCTCTATTTCCAAAATAGAGAGTTTTCATCTAGGGGGAGAATGCCAGTTCTACACAGTTTCTCTTCCTTGCAAAGTTGAAAAGCTTAAAAATACATATTATGAATAAGCTTCATAAAGCTCTAAGCTCCTAGGCAATCCCCAGCCTAATAATTAAGAATACCAATCAGTTGAATTTGATACAGTCAGTTATCACCAGGCTTCCTTATCACACTTTCTATAGCAAAAACATCAACTCAGGGCAAAATTTAAATTATTTTATTTTTATTAGAAATCCATCATTAAAAATACAAATAGCTACTCAGCAGAATTTCAAATGGAACAAAGAAACTATACCGTCTGTTGCAATAAAAACTGAAGAAAGAAACAAAGTTGAATAAGTCTACCATTGGTCCAGAAGTTTCTTTATACAGATAGGGTTCAGACACTCCCTGTTAGATTCTCTCAACAAACTGGGAAAAGGTAAAGGCTCCAACTTCAGGTCAGGGTCGGTCGGCATCCTTCATCCGATGTTGTTCATCCTCTCCTGTGATACTATCCCCAACTCTGCGTTTCTCTGCAGAGAGATCTAGAAGTGGCCTTCATGTCAGAAAAACTCCCCACCTTAGTTCTGGTCCTGAGGGAGCTGCTTCTCTTCTCCATCTGCAGAGAACTACGGTTCCTGGATCTTTAACAAGGATCCGAACTTCACCAGAATGACTATTAGATGTGTTAGGTAACTCGAGGTATCATCTTCTTAGCTATGTTTACTCTCTTTTCACATTTGTTTTCAATTAAAGGAGATATTGAGTGCTAAGTATTAGTGTATTTGTGATGCTACTCCTCTCCCCCCCCCCCCCATAAACAAAATTTTTTCTGTAGAAAGAGGAAAAAAGGAAAAACTTTAAACTAGTATTAGGTTCATGTTTTTATGAACATTGTTCATTCAATTGTATTTGGCCTATAAAAATTAGATTCATGTGACGTATCTGTTGAAGGTGAATCATATAAGCTAACTGAGAATTTCTAAATAATGATTAACTTACTTTCCCTATGTGTTTAGATGTCAATTGACAATTATTTATTAATTACTGAGTCCTAAGCATTCAAAGACAAAAAAAATCCTTTCATCAAGATACTCATATTCTATTAAGATTACAAATGCTTCAAATGTTTATGTAAAACATACATAATCCACTAAAGAAGATGAAATAATCCTTTTGTTAATTGTCTGCTTTTAGATATCACAGGCAGACTGTTTGCTTAATAAAAAAAAGACTCCTCCCAAATGGAGCTGGATGAGTCAGTCTTGCAAATAACCAGTCCCTGACACTTAAAAATACTTCCCTGGATTCATGGATTAACTGGGTATGTAGATGCTAGGTTCCAAAGCTGAATGTATTCCTTGTGGAGGTGATCCAGAACCATGTTCTGCAGCTTCTGGTTACTTGTCATGGCTAAGTACTATTTATTTATTATGTCATTCCTCTCAACAGTGTGCCAGGTCTTGGCATCTAATGGCTACTCCAAAAGCAAAGCTCATACTCAGCCTTTTTTAAAACAGAACTTTTTACTTTATCTTCTATTTTTACCTTACCAAACATTTCCCAGTATTTCTCTCCTTCCTCCTTCCCAAAGCGCTATTTCATATAACAAAGAATTATTAGGAAGGAAGGAAGGGAGGGAGGGAGGAAGGGAGGAAGAAAGGGAGGGAGGAAGGAAGAGAGGGAGGGAGGGAGGAAAGAAGGGAGGAAGGAAGGGAGGAAAGAAGGGAGGGAGGGAGGGAGGAAAGAAGGGAGGAAGGAAGGGAGGAAGGAAGGGAGGAAGGAAGGGAGGAAAGAAGGAAGGAAGGAAGGGAGGGAGGAAGGAAGGAAAATTTTCAGCAAAATTAATACATTGAAGAAGTCAGAAAATATAGTGTTCATAAATAGACCTCTCACCTCTGTACCTCCCACTTCTCTAAGACAGTGTCTTCTCTTATTTCTTCTTTGGTGTCATGCTTATTCTCTGCAATGGATAGAAGATACATCCTTAACTAAACAAGGGATAGAGTTGTAATTACAAAAAATAGATAATTTTGATTATATGAAATTTAAAAGCTTGTGCACAAACAAAATTAATGGGTCAAGATTAAAAAGGGAAACAGTTTCATGGAAAAAAATCTTTGTATCAAATTACTCAAATGAGAGTTTGATATTCAAGATATATAAATAACTAATAGGGAGGTATGTGTGTAAAATCAAGTCATTTCCCAACAGACAAGTAGTCCAAGGATTTGAACACAGAATTCTTATAAATACTATAGGAAAAAATGCTCCAGATTACTAATAAATAAGAAACATGTACATCAGAACAACAAGTTTCACCTTATACTCAGCAAATTGACAGAAATGACAAAAGAGAGGAAGAGTCATTGTTGGAAGTACTGTATAAAGGAAAATACAATAGTACATAGTTGGTGGAGTGATGAATCAATACAACCACTTTTGGAAACCAATTTGGAATTATGTAAATTGACTATGTATTATGTATTATGGAATTATATAAAATGATTAAAATGTCCATTTTACTAGTAAACATAATCCCCAAAGAGATCATTAATAAGAAGAAAGTTACCATATACATAAGAATATTTATACCAGCACTTCTTTAGTGATATTAATGAACTGGAAACAAAGTACATGCCTAATTACTGGAGAATTATAGTACAAGTATGTAAGGAAATATTGTGCTGTAATAAATGATAAATCTGGTGACTATAGAGAAGCATGGAAAAATTTACTTGAACTAATTGAGAGTGAAGTAGGTCCAGAAAAACCTAGATATACAATTACTACAATAACATAAAAGCAACCACAACAATAATGACCACAAAGCAATGAAAAGTGAAGTGAGAAACCCAAAGTACTCTCACTTTTTCCATTTCTGGGAAGTAATCTCCCATGATTTCCTACACAAATGGGCTTTGTGTCCTAATACTCCCTTTCCGGAAAAAAAAAAAAAAAAGATTAAATTCCAAAAGACTCATCATCATGTTTGGCTATTATATGATGGCTTTTTTTGCCATAAAACCAGGTAATTATTAGCTATGAAGTTATAGAAGGACTGATGTAGTAGATGTTACTGATTGAAGAAAGAAAGAATGTAAAGAAGGAATGAAAGATACAGGATTTATTTATCGTTACCTTCATCAAGCAACTAATAATTATTTATTATCCATTAATGTACTGGTGCGCTAGGTACCATGCTAAACATTGAGGATTCAAGGCAAAAATAAATCAGTCCCTCTTGTCATGGAATTTACATGATAGTGAGGAGAAAAAAATGAAAACATAAATATGTACATATATCTAATTTAAAAGGTGGTCATATTATAAATGAATTGACCCTATTTTTAAAAAAATAAGCAAGTACAGTTTTATATTTTGTGTTTAAATGATTAGAAAATTTACTTCAACTTTTCCAACATTTTAAAGCTTTTTTCTAACTTGAATATGCTCTTTTTCATGAAAAAAATAGGATTGTATTGTTAACTTTATAGTACTGTGGTTTCTCCATTTTTCCCTTGAATAAAGATTTTGCCAAGTCAGCTATGTTTTACAACTGCCATAGTCTTTTATAATATTTAACATCACAAGAACCAAAAATAAATATGGCAGCAATACAGTCAAGCAGTTCACTTATAGCAACCCATAAGTCCAACTGACACTGGCTAGCATCTGTTTCCAGCAACAACTTCGGTCAAATGCAGCATACCCAGTGATCTCCCACCATTCTGGTCTTCCAAAATCAGACCCAGGCATTCCTTCGGGAAATTGAGTCATCCCTTCTTGAAAACTGTATCAGACTCCTCAGGAACTTTCCAGGTTGCTTATAACCTGATTACCTGGGACCAGGCTCAGGAGGCAATGGGGAGGAAGTCTATCGACAGACCCCCTCTGTAAGAAAAGGGGCAGCAGCAGTTCCCTGTTTCTGAATGGCATCAGTTAGTTATTGAGTCCATTTTTTCCCCCTTTGCCTTTTCCTCCCACCTACCTTTTTAGATGAGGCAAGCTGCTTAAGTATAGAAGTAGTTATATTGTGTATATGTGTATTTTAAGGGACACAAAAACAAAACACCAAAAACAAAGACAAGAAACCATACTTTTATTTTACTCTCCAAGTCACCTATGTGCTTTTCAAGAGCCTCAGTAATTTTGTTCAACTTTTTGCTCAGCAGAAAAATAAACTGAGCAGTTTTCTTAAAAAAGAAAGTAAAGTGGAATAAATATAAAAACAAAACAAATAAGCATAAGCCAAAAAAAAAAAGGATATGAGAAGATGAGAGGTCTTTAGGCTGGAACTTTGCATATATTTTTAGACTTTCTTAATGTATTAATCAGGTTTTTAAAAAAATTCTTTATTATATGAAATGGCTCTCTAGGAGGGATGAGGGATAGATATACTTGGAGAAATTTAGGCGATGAAGGAACAAAAGGTATTTATAAAATTTATTTTAAAAAGAAAAAAATGCATTCAATTTTTTTATATGCCAGCTAACATTAATAGTCAAAATACAGTCACAAAATAGATAACTCAGTGTTTGGATAGACAATCAAAACTGTCAGTCAAATCAGCTTCTCAGTGAGAGACATGTATATTCACATATAAATATATTCATGTATTTATTCACATGACATATATGTTGATACAAATTTATGCATATATACTGTGGTAGAATTTAGACCTATTTTAGAAATTATCTAGTCTAATCCTCTCATTTAATAGATGAGAAAACTGAGGCCCACAGAGGTTGTGACTTGGATCACACAGCTGTTAAGTAGCAGAGGGAGGATTTGAATCTAAGTCCTCTCACTCTAAATCCAGTGCTCTTGGCACTAATCCATGCTACTAAATTAATGTGAACATCATAATAGGTTCCCCCCATATTTGTATCTCAACCATTTCCCACAGTTAATTTGCCTTCACTCTCCTTGACTCTCCAAAAGCAGACCCCTCATGTATTTAGGTTCATCACTCAAGTTGACAATAGGGCAAGGGGTATATTCCCAAATATGCCCCAGAGAATGTTAAATTATTCCCAAGATTTCTACATGGGACCCAGTCTTCCAGCCTAGGTGCTCTGAATCTAGGCTGTAAGAATGGAGCCATCCTCCCTTCCAGTAAGTGGAGGAGGTCAGTTGCAAAGAAAGGAATGAAATGGGAATACTTTGACTCTCTGGGGGTGGCTGAGTATGTGTGGAAATCTTATTTTCTTGACTTCAATTTCAATTACTTAAATGTAGATGGACCCTCCAGCACTTCTTTCCCATCAAAAGTCAACTCAACCATTCTGCCACATTATGAAGAATGATCCTTTTGACAAATAAGATGCACTATGATGAAGTTTATGACATACCATAGAGAATTTGTCTTGTGAACGAGTTGCTTACACTGTATTTAATCTTAAAATGAATGATATTTAGTATTTATTGAAAAAATATTTGTTTTGAAAACTACACTGTGTTAAAACTCATGGATGACCTAAATGTAATAAATTGTATTTTACATATTGAAAATAATTGTTGTATTTATATTGACAGATTAGTTTTTTCCCCACTACTAGTAGTTATTATTAGGTCAAAGAGGTGAACTTTTTGAAGCTGAAAGAAGTAGGCAAATGTCCACTTGTCAGGATTAGGGAACCATCCAAAAAAACAGGTTGGAAGTGAGAGGGAAGACAGAAAAGAAGTGGCTTTAAAGCCAGGGACCAAATAGAAGATGTGGAAAGAACCAGCTACAAAACTCCTCTGGAAAGTAGAAATGAGGGGCAGCTAAGTGCTGGGCCCAGGGCCAGGAAGACAAGTTCAGATGTGACTTTAGACATTTACTAGCTGTGTTACCCTGGACAAATCACTTATCAATTCTCTTACCTCTAAAATAAGGATAATAGTAACTCCTACCTCCCAGGGTAGTTGGGAGGATAAAATGGGCTACTTAGCACAATACCTGGCATTTTTGGTGCTAGGTAAATGCTAGCTGTGATTATTACTTTAAACAAATAAGCATTTTTTAACAAGGAAAATAAGGATTCTGTATTTGATCACAGCTTCTAGTTATCTGTCTGTGTTACATTCCCTTGCTAGGCCACAAGGTTTATGAGAGTGACACAGAGGGCTGGTAGAACTCTGGAAGTGGATGGAGTCAGGAAGATGGGTTCAGAGCTCACCCTACCTAGACACAGCTGTGTAACCTCAGGCAGTGTTTCATGTCCACAGCAGTAAAATTAGGGGATGGGACACGTGGTCTCCAGGATGACTTCGAGGTCTAAATCTGTGATCTTATGATCCTGTCACAGCTTTACATCTTTACCAGCCTAACACAGGGCCCTGACCACAGCAGGCACACAGTTAAGGTTATAGATGATCCTTAGGGCAAACTCTCCCAGTGTATTTGCATTTTTTAAAGAAAGAATTTTTAAACTGGAATTTCTAACTGGTGGAATTCAGAGATTTATGAGTCTAGTTGTGGCTTCTACCAGTTTAATTAAGAAGCTTTTCTTTTAAAATGCAAATATAAAAGGCAGCTAGATAATGCAGTGGATGGAACACCAGCCCTGAAGTCAGGAGGACCTGAGTTCAAATCTGATCTCAGACCCTTAACACTTCCTGATTGTGTGACCCTGAGCAGGTCACTTAGCCCCAACTGCCTCAGCAAAAATAAATAAATAGATAGATAGATAGATAGATTGGCAAATAAATAAATAGGTGAATGAATGAATGAAGTGCAAATATACCTGGTAGTGCCAGTGATAGATGTTACTGACCACTGCATCCAAGGCCATCCTGGGCAATCAATGAGCAGTGGTCCTGACCTGTAAGTTACCACTGGACTCCAGGATCTGGAGGAGCTGGTGAGCTTGATGATTCTGCACAGCTCTGCCTCCTCTAAGTCCAGATTCACTTGCAAGTCAGGACATCACCCTCATGATGCAATTGATCTTCTTTGAGAATCATGGACCAACTCAATGGAAATTACCTTACCATTTAGCCCTAAATCAGCACTACAGGCTTTAAAGAAACAGGAGTTTTGGAAGGCAGTGGGTGGAAGAGAGGTAACAAGAACTCGTCGTATCTTTCTGACTGAGACTCCAAGCTGCTTCCACAGTATGGTCAGCTGGCATGATGACAAATGATAGCTATCTGCATTTCCCTACCCCTGGATGGTTATCCAAGACAGGGTTTTGTTCATCACCTGTCAATTAGACTTGGGCCCATCCAGAGTAGGAACATAATTGAACTTTTTAAAAAGAAAAAAGCTCCATGTGAGAAATAATAGAATACTGTCTTTTAGTTCCTGTATTTTAAGAGAAAGGATAATAAAACCATCAATCCATCAACAAGCATTTATTAAATTCCTACCCTAGCCTTGGTGTTGGGAATATAAATATATCCAAAAAATGAAACGGTCCCTATTTCCAAAGAATTTTACCTTCTCACAGGGAGATGACAACATACAAAAATATAAACAAAATAAATAGTAACATGGTAGACACCGCCATTCTCACCACCATTTTCCCCTTCTGTTCTTTCTCATCCCACTTATCCAATCAGTTACCAAATCTTGCAGCTTCTTTCTCTGCCATATTTCTCTCATACATTTCTTTCTATCCCTTCACCAGGTGTTCATCACCTCTAACCTGACAACTACAATAGCTTTCCAGTTGTATTTCCTGCTTCATATCTCTCCTAATTAATCCATCTTCCATATAGCTGCAGGGTAATTTTCCTTGTCATGTCCCATACCCACTAAAGCTCAAAGCCTTTTTACTATCTCTAAAATGAAATAGAAGCTCCTCTGTTTGGTATTTAAAGCTCTTTATAACTTGTTCCCACCCTATCTTCCTACTTTTAGCATATCATACCCCTCCACATTGTAGTCCAACCATATTGACCTATTTGCAACTCCTCATGCACAACTCTCAATCTCCTGTCTCCATATTTTTGCCCTGACACTCCCCCACTTCTCATCAGTTCCATCTCTCAGAATCCTTGGTTTCTCTTAAAATCCATCTCAAGCATCATCTCTTTCAAGAAGCCTGGATTTTCCAGGCCCAACACTTGATAGTGACTTGCCTTTTAAAATTACCTTCCATGGACTTCCTTACTTATCAATATGAAATGACTGATGTATTGTCTCCTCCATTAGAATATAAGCTTTTTGAAGACTCAGACTTTTCTTTGTATTCCCAACACTTAAAACAATGCTCTGGTACATAATAAGCGCTTAATAATTAATGCCATTGATTAATACAATACAAAATAGTTAATACAAGGTAATTATACTGAAATTCCCAGTAGCCTACTTGGGTTTAAGAGTGTTAGCAGTTAGGAAAGAAATCAGGAAAGTTTTTTTTAATATAACTGATCAATATATATGCAATGAAAATGAAAAATATATGCAATGTTCCATATCAATGTACATCCCATCCTTGAGGAGTGGGGGAAAGTGGTTTTTCATATCTCCTTTTGACATGTAAAGATAGTTTTCAACATTCATTTTCCATCTCAGGTTTATTAGAATTGCCTTGAATCACTGTACTGCTAAGAAAAGCTAACTCTATCATATTTGAACATCATATAAACTTGCTATTACTATGTACAACATTCTCCTGCTTTTGCTCACTTCCCTCAGCATCAATTCATGTAAGTTTCTCCAGGCTTTTCTGAAATCAGGCTTCTCATTATTTCTTATAGGATAATAATATTCCATTATATTCATATATCAAAACTTATTTAACCATTCCCCAGTTGAAGGGCATCTACTCAATTTTCAGGAAAGGTTTTATGCAGAAAGTGGTGTTTGAGCTGAATTTTGAAAGAAAAGGAAGATTCTATGAGACAGGTAATTTGGGATGCAGTCCATTATAGATGCATAGAGATTGGGAAAGGAGTGTCATGTGTGAGAAAGAGAGAAGGCTAGCTTGGCTGGAAAGATAGATCAGGCCCAGAGTGTAGAGGGTTTTTAAAGCTCTTTATATTTGATCCTAAAAGCAAAAGGTAGCAAATTGAAGTTTGATGTGTAAAAGAGTAACATGGTCAGATCTGTGCTCAAGGAAAATCACTTGGGCAGCAATGAGGAGGATGAACCAGAAAGATCAATTAGGAGCCGATGGTCATAAATTAGGAGGGGGAAAAGGGTCTGAATGCAGGTAGTAGATATATGAATAAAGAGAAGAATTTGGATGAAAGAAATGTGGGGGAAGTAAAAATGACAAGAGTCAGTAACTAATTGGATATGTGGGATTAGGAAAGGGAAAAGTTGAGGCTAATATCAGGTTATAAACCTGTGAGACTAGAAGATTAGTGTTCCCTGTACAGAAATAAGAAAGTTTAGGAGAAAAGAGGAAGAAATCTGAGTTTACTGTATCTCCAGGACATGTCCAACTTGAAATGTCTAATATGCAACTGATAATATGGTACTGAAGTTCAAAGGCAGCTATGTGTTACAATGGATAGAGCACTGGACCTGAAATCAGGCAAACTCATCTTCCTGAGTTCAAATCTGACCTCAGACCCTTATTATTTGTGTGACCCTGAGCAAGCTATTTAACCCTGTTGGCCTCAGTTTCTCATCTATAAAATGAGCTTGAAAAAGAAAAAATAGCAAAGAAAATCCCAAATGGGGTCACACAGAGTCAGACAAAACTGAAACTCAAGGGAGAGACTAGGACTGGATATAGAAACGCAGAGAGATAGAGACACACTGAAAAATGTACATATACATATGATACATTTTAAAGTTTAATCTTCATTATTGATATTTTCTCCATTGCGTTCTTAAGTTTAGTTAATCAACAAAACAATAAATCAAGTCCTGATTTGTAGTATCTGCCTAGTTCCAAAATAGAAATGATTACACTGAAAGTTTGACAAATGACTTTCCAAAGCCAATTCTGATTCCAGAACACCTTTGCATAAAGATGATCAATAAACTACTATGAGAGATGGCAAGGGTACCAAGAAAGAGACTATAGAGATATTTAAGGCTGATCTTTTCTTCACCACACTGTTCTCTCTTCATCACCAACTCTTTCTCTCATTCTAACTGGGAACCTCCAACTTGGCCAAAAGTAAGCTGGCCTTTTGTGGGAAACAGGAAGATAAATTAGGGCACCTTGATCTCTCCTTTGCCCTAGTCATATTCTACCCTGCACTATAATTACCTGTGCAATTGTCAAAGGATCATAGATTTAGAACTAGAGGAGACTTCAGAGGTCACGTAGATCATGTAACTTTCTCATATTATAGATGAGGAGACTGAGACTCAGAGAAATTCAGTGATTTGCCCTAGATTATATACTCTACCAGAGGCATAACTGCAATTAGAACTCGAGTTCTCAGACTGCACATCTTGCCACTGCTGTAATACCTTCCATCCCTACACCTACTCCTATGAGATGATAAGACCCTTAAGGCCTGAGATCTGCCTCTTTTTTTCATCTCTATGTCCCTGGGACCTAGCATATAGCCCTACACATAATAGGTGCTTAGCAAGTGTTTAATTTAAAATTAAATTATTGGGGTAATTTGGTTCTCTTTGGTCATTCATTGCAAATGCCACTAATGGAAGGGTTTTTTTAAAAGGTTTAAAAAATGAATTAATTGTTCAAAATGTCTATCACGTAAGCAACTGAAAGAATATCAAGTGCCCATGGATAGGCTTAGCTAATATAATAAAAATGACAATTCTAAATTAATTTACTTATTTAGTGACATACCAATCAAACTGCCAAGAAATTACTTTATAGAGCTAGAATAAAAAATAAATTTCATCTAGAAGAATAAAAACTCAAGAATTTCAAGGGAATTAATAGCTGTACCAGACCTAAAACTATATTATAAAGCAGTGGTCATCAAAACCATTTGCTTCTGGCTAAGAAACAGAGTAGATGATCGGTGAAACAGCTTAGGCTCGCAAGACACAATAGTCAATAATTAAGTAATCTAGCATTTGATAAACCCAAAGACTCCAGCTTTTGGGATAAGAACTCATTATTTGACAAAAATTTCTGAGAAAATTGGAAAATAATGTGGCAGAACTAAATATTGACCAACACCTAACACCCTATATCAAGTTAAGGTCAAAATAGGTTCATGATTTAGACATAAGGAGTGATACTATAACACAAATTAGGAGAATTAATACAATCTCCCAGTCAAATCTGTGGAGAAGAAAGGAATTTATATCCAAAGAAGAACTAGAGATGAAATGCAAAATGAATAATTTTGATTATATTAAATTTAAAAGTTTTTGTACAAACAAAATCAATGCAGCCAACATTAGAAGGGAAGCAGAAAACTGAGGGGGAAATTTTCATCCAAGGGTTCTGATAAAAATTTTATTTCTAAAATATATCAGAAAATTGACTCAAATTTATAAGAATATAAACCATTCTCCAGCTGATAAATGGTCAAAGGATATGAACAGACAATTTTCAGACAATGAAATTAAAACCATTTTTAAACATATGAAAAAAATGTTTTAAATCACTACTGATCAGAGAAATGCAAATTAAGACAATTCTGAGGTACTACTATACACTTCTCAGATGCACTAAGATAACAGGAAAAGATAATGATAAATGTTGGAGGGGATGTGGAACACTAATACATTGTTGGTGGAGTTGTGAACTGATACAACCATTCTGGAGAACAATTTGGAACTATGTCCAAAGGACTATCAAACTGTGCATAAACTTTAATCCAGCAATGCCTTTACTAGTCTGTATTCCAAAGAGATCATAAACAAGGAAAAAGGACCCACATGTGCAAAAATGTTTGTGGCAACCCTCTTTGTAGTGGCAAGAACCTGGAAATTGAGGGGATGCCCATCAGTTGTAGAATGGCTAAATAAGTTATGGTATATGAATGTTATAGAATATTATTGTTCCATAAGAAACAATCAGCAAGATGATTTCAGAGAGGCCTGGAGAGACTTACAGGAACTCATGATGCTGAGTGAAGTGAGTAGAATCAAGAGAATATTGTATATAGGAACAACAAGATTATGCAATGATCAATTCTGATGGACTTGTTTCTTCTTTTAACAATGAGGTGATTCAGGCCAGTCTGCATCCAGCAAGAGGACTGTAGGGATTAATGTGGATCACAATAGTATTTTCATCATTTTTGTTGTTTCCTTGCTTTTTTTTACTCTCTCATTTTTTTTCCTTTTTTATCTTATTTTTCTTGTGTAATGTGATACATGTGGAAATATGCATGGTAGAATTTGCACACGCTTAACATATATTGGATTACTTGCTATCTAGGGGGAGGGGGGAAAGAAGGGAGAAAAATTTGGAATATAAAGTTCTGCAAGGATGAATGTTGAAAACTATCTTTACATACATTTTGAAAATAAAATATTATTAAAAACAAAAAGTGTAACAGTGTAAAAAAGGAAATGGCATCCACTGAATAAAAACTGTGATTGATCTGCATGAATATAATTAGAAGAATATGACAAGTGCTTCTATTTCAATGTCATTCAACAAAATTAACAACAAAAATCCTCATATGTTACAAATAAGTCTGTGGTTATAATTGCCTGATGCCATAGGCTCTGATAATGATCTCACCCTTAAAAACTAGGAATACCAATTCCTATATCCAAACATAATCTTTCCTATATACAAACAAACCTTTCATTTCATAATTAAAGATAAAGTGTATAATGTAAATGCCCATGGAAAAGTAATACAAAGGCTTCCTTTCTCAGTCAGTTACTTCATGTTCTCCACTAGCCCAATGGATTTATGATCACTTCTATTTAATTCTTCCCTCCACTGTTGTCAGTCAGAACCCATACAAACAAATCTACTCATCCTGTGCATCTCTAGTTGCTATCTTCCCATAAATCTCTTTCAAGTTGGGGTGGAGGAAGGATATCCACTCAGCATGGAGGGTACCTTCCTGAAATTCTCTTCACATTCATTATGTGACAAGACTATCATTTTTTCCAGTCATATTTTTCCAGTGACTTCAATTCACAACACTCCGTTCTTCCATGTAATGAATTCCTCATATAAAACATGTTTTAGCCTGTTCAAGCCATATTTATCTTCTGCAAAGTTCCTATTCCAGAGCACTTTGAAGTTTAAAATAACCCTAGATTTTGGTGGATTTTAGTAGGATCCTTGAGAAAGACTTCCTTTAGCTATATCGAAAGGCTAATCATCAGAAGACTGGCCCGAGGAACAGGATTCTTTGTACCTGAATCATGGTTACCTGTGAAACAGATGTTCTAAATCTGTGATTTTTATCAGAAGGAAGTAAGGAAAGCATAATATTAAGTGCTTAACATGTGCCAGGTACTGTGCTAAGTGCTTTACAAATATTTTCTCAGTTTATCTGTGGAGGAAATGCTCAGTAAAGAAATTCTCCCCATCAATGCTGATCTATGCAGGCATATTAATCAACTTCCAATCTTAGAGGTTGCCTGGGGCACTAAGTAGTTAAAACCAGGTTAACCCAGCTGGCTCTACTACATGACGCTATTTCTCATAAAAAAAAAATAAAAATAGAAAATGACTTTCAGTACTGTGTAATCTCCTATCCTATTTCTGTGAGACTAATAGTGGAGTAACAGAAAAAGAGGCAGAGGATGCTAATAAGCATAGTTTTTAAGATGGTTGACAAACATTAATTTAACTGTTAATAATAATATCAAATCTCTAGCCAGTCACTAAATAATCCAATACTATAGGAAAAGAACCAAATCCACACAGGCATTCTGACTATAAATGAAACAAGATATTTAAAGAAACCTCAACAAAATGGTAATAATTATAATCATATTCAATCATAATTATGACTAACATTTACATAGAGCTTTTAATGTTTGCAAAATGCTTAACAAATATTAGCTTATTTTATCCTTAATAAAATAACCCCTGGAAAATAGGGGCTATTATTATCCCCATTTTATAGATGAGACTGAAACAGACAAAGTGATTTCATCAGAAAGATAATGATTTGCCCAGGGTCACATAGTAACTTCTGAATTCAGCTCTTCTTGATTTCAGTTCCAGATACTCTACTTGCCTCAAGTAAGAAGATTGCATCAAATCACCTAAAATAACTTGCAGGAAAATTAGGATCAGAGGCACAAGTGAGAGAAAAGGAGATAAGTGTTTAGAAAGCAAGAGTTAAGAGTTGGCAGCACAACATACTGTGTAAAACACCAAATATGAAAAAAAATTAGAGCAAATCCTCCAGAAATGGAAAAAATTGGTTCAGGATGAAAAGATGTGAATGAGTTATTCTCTGCATCAAAAGATGGAAAAACCATTATCTGGGAGATTACAGAGTCAGGAATACCTCTAGGTTCAATCCTGGCTGTGCCCCCTTGCTACTTCTGTGCATTTGGGCAAATTACTTAAATTTCGCTCAGCCTCAGTTTTCTAGTGGGAAACATAAGCACTTCTCCAGTCCAGTCCAGCTCTAAATCTGATCCCATGATCTCCATAATTAAAGGCCCCTGGAAGTTTTCTTTACCTTTCCTTGTGTGCTGATTACAGTATCAGTTAGCTTGGCAGACAAAATTTTGAGCCCTGAAACGAAAAGATCAGAACACACACAAAACAGGGAGTAGAATCCGGTTGTTGCACATACAGATTGTGGTGGGGAGCAGGGAGCTTGGAAGTCCTCCCAGTCCCCAAATCTCTCTCCCATCTGATACTAGGAATTCTTTTCCCTGGAGACTTAAAATCTTTCATTTCATAACTAAAGATAAAGTGTATAATGTAAGTACCCATGGAAAAGTAATACAAAGGCTTCCTTTCTCAGTCAGGTATGAGTAGCTGGTATCAGGGCCTTTTCAGAGAGCAGGCTTTAATAGGTAGAAAAGAGAAAGCAAGTGGCTTCTTCAAAGTATTTTTGTCTTTCATCAGACTGATAACCTTGAAGTTAAGAGCCTCCCTCAGATAATCTCAGATACATAAACCCAATTAAAAAGGAGATGGGCTCTAGCTCCAAAGTTTTCCAAAGTTCAGCCTGGTAAAAACCATTCTCCTCACTGATTTGATCCCAATGGATCAATAACTAGTACCGGGATTATAACTCTGCACTCCTTTATGAATGAAGCATGGAGGAAGGGGAAAGAAGGGGGGCTGCCTTTGTAGTCATAGTTACCCTAACAGGTTAAATGATTTGCCCAGAGTCATACAGCCAGGATGTCAGAACCAGGTGTTCCTGGCTCATTCCTCAGATCTCTATTCACAATGACACATGGGTCCTTCTATAATTTCTAGGTCTAACACATAATAAGCACTTAAAAATCTTCCTTAACTTCCTAGCTCTGTGACCCTGGGCAAGTCACTTAACCCCAATTGCCTCAGGAAAAAAAAAAAAAAGAAGAAGAAGAAGAAGAAGAAAAGAAAAAACGTTTATTAAATTGCATTGGAATGACCCAATAATTTGGGTATATTTCTATTTTGGAAATGTTGCTGGCAGAGCTAGCTGTCTCCATCTGAAAAGTTTTCTGAGGAACCCAATCTGTGGACATGATGCCCTGAGCTGATCTTCCTCCTGAATCATGAGTTCAGCCAGTGAAAGCAGCCCAGCTGATTCCAATAAACTAATTAAACCAGTCACTCTACCCTCCCTGCTGCTGTTACCCTAGCCCACCTGATGAACGTTTACAGGACTGAATATTGGCATTGAAAATCACATAAACACTGGCTTCTGGGAAACAGAGATAGATGGAACAATGCTGTGGAACCGAGCCCACTGAACACAAACAAATTAGAAAACTCTGTCAAGAACAACTTTACTATCTAATAACTATCTCTACATTCTATCAAGAAGGCCACGGTAATATTTGTGTAGAACAGGAAGGCTAGTTCCTCCCCACACTTTGGTTATCTTTACTGGAACAATTTAAATAAGCCTTTGAATAAGGGGGGGAAACATATGCTGTCTGCTGAGACCATGGGAAATTCAGGAAGTCTCATTCCCTATTCAGTTTTTAAATCCCAGCTGTTTGGGTGGTATGACTGTCACAACCCAAGCTGTAAAGGAATAATTATCTATTTGGACCACCCCCTTGTGTGTGGCTGCCATACCTTGAGCAAATTGCAACTATTCTGTGCCCCAATTTTCTCATCTGTTAAAGGAGGGTAATAATAATAAAAATAATAAAATACTTTTATTCTCAATGTACAGTAAAATGGAATGCAATGACAGATATAAAGCCACTATAAAAAATCTGTGATGCTACTATTGCTACTTATAAAAAACGATTCTATTCTATCAATAGCACAGCAGGCTTATGAAGCAAAGAATTTGCCCTGAGGGTGTCTCCAGGAGAATGAGTTTGTTCCTGATTGTGATCTGCTCAGAACAAGCTGTAACCTGGCAGCCTCTGAGAGTAGTTGGTCCCTTTAAAATTCAGAGATAATGTACTTGTAAGGAAAGATGCCATATTAAGAACTGAAGGGAACAGCTTTTTAAGTCACAAATTACACCCTTCAAAAAGTTTTTCTTCAAATATCCCTCTCACAAGGGGTCTGTTCTATGGAGAATTTTACTCAAATACGGAGATAATCTGTGATCGCATCCATGTGAATGTTCCTTTGAGCGAGACCTACCCAGCCATGGCCACAATGTCCAGCCCTCCTCCATACCCGCCCATTGGTGAAGACCATGGATTATTAGGAAATTTTTTCCTAGGATCAAGCCTAAAATTTCCTCTTGACAACTTTTCCATCTCTCTTAGTTTGTCCTCTGGGGCCCAATAGCTCTTCTCTATACTAGGCTTTCAGATACTTCAAGCCAGCTCTCTTGGTTCCCCTGGGTCTTCTCTTTTCCAGGCTAAATATGCCTCATTCCTTCCAACAATCTCCATACAACATGGATTCAAAAGTCTTTCACTTTCCCAATTGCCTTCTTACAGGATGCTCTTCAGATTAAACTGTGGAGAACAGAACTGAACTGAGCACAACACTCTAGGACCTAGAATCTTAGGATGGAAAAGAAGCTTCGAAATCATAGTGGAATCCTTACTTCACAGGCAAAGGCCAAGTAATGTCCCAATGCTAGTTAATGGCCAATTCCAGACCAGAACCCAGGTCTCCTAACTTCCAAACAATTGCTTATCCACTTCTCTCTGGCTGACCTCCGCCTCTTCTCTTCCCCTAAAGGAATTGGGATCTCTTTTCCTCCCAGCCATTTGACTCTAGTCCCTATCTGGGCAAATCCTCATTCCCATAATCCAACAAGATTGAGACAAGGTTGCAATATAAAAGATTTGCTATGGAACGAATAAATAAATCAATAAAATAATGGCCAGAGATACAAAACTGTTGAACTGCAAAGATATAATTAGCTTTTTCTGAGTCTGTTGGGGGGCGGGGGGGGGGAGAGGAGAAGGGGGGATGTGTTCCAGACTCATATATAAAGGGTATTAGTCTTTCACCCTTCTGCCTCACTTCCAAAATTCCTCCCAATGGGACTGGGAGACTTAAAGACAATAGGTAATTGCTCATGAATCTCAGACCAATGCCTTAAACCATTTGCTAGGAATGGAAATGAGGTCCCCTAATATTGGTGAACCCTACAGAACAATTCAGCCCTGATTTCTTTCTTTTCAATTGAGACAGACAGAAAAGAAAATTCAGCTAATTCTGTCATTTCTTTGTTTACAAAAAAAATTCACTTTTTTCCCTAAAGAATCCTAATAGCTATCTAATTTTTATTAAGTGTTATTCTGAATGACCTCTAAGATGTTCTAGTTCTAAGCCCATTATCCTATGAGTCTCAGTGTAAATATGTATAATACTTTTTCAATATAGCTAGAAAAAAATAACATTCTTATTTTTAAGAATGTTTTCTCACCTGGCTTTACTCCTCCTAACTTCCCTATTATGTATGTCGAGGAACTTGATCATCCCACAAGACCACCCCAACTCCAGAATTCATGCTTAATCAATACCCTCTGTCTTGGAGCAGCTCCCTCTTATTGAAGAAGATGGAGTTTCAGAACTCCTTCCAGAACCTCCATTTAAAGAGAGGATCACTAAGCTATACTCTATACAATTCTCTCTCTCTGTGTGTCTCTTTGTCTCTGTCTTTATGTGTGTCTCTGTGTCTCTCTCTGTCTCTTCCTCCCTATTTGTCTCTCTCTGTATCTCTCTTTCTCTTCCTGTCTGTGTCTCTCTCTCTGTCTCTCTCTCTCTCTGCGTCTCTCTGTGTGTCTCCCTCTCTGTGTGTGTGTCTCTCTGTCTCTCTATCTCTGTCTGTGTGTCTCTCTGTGTCTCTGTGTCTCTGTCTCTCTCTGTCTCTCTCTCTTTCTCTCTCTTTCTCTCTCTCTCTCTCTCACACACACACACACACACACACACACACTCGTTACCTTGCCATTCCATTTTAGCCAAGCATTCCCCAAATTAAGTGCCTGAAATCAAAGAAAAAGGGACCTAATCTCCAAACTCTAAAACTGCAAATGGCAAAGAGACTAACACCTAAAACTGGGGGGAAAAATACATTTTTCAGAATCCGATGAAAATTCATAACATGACCAGGAGATCATTATATACTTCAACAACAATACTAGATGATGACCAGTTCTGATGGACCAGGCCATCCTCAGCAACGAGATCAACCAAATCATTTCTAATGGAGCAGTAATGAACTGAACTAGCTATACCCAGAAAAAGAACTCTGGGAGATGACTAAAAACCATTACATTGAATTCCCAGTCCCTATATTTATGCACACCTGCATCTTTGATTTCCTTCACAAGCTAATTGTACAATAATTCAGAGTCTGATTCTTTTTGTACAGCAAAATAATGTTTTGGTCATGTATACTTATTGTGTATCTAAGTTATATTTTAATATATTTAACATCTACTGGTCATCCTGCCATTTAGGGGAGGGGGGGGGGGGGGGTAAGAGGTGAAAAATTGGAACAAGAGGTTTGGCAATTGTTAATGCTGTAAAGTTACCCATGTATATATCCTGTAAATTAAAGGCTATTAAATAAAAAAAAAAAAAAAAAAAAAAAAAAAGAAAATTCATAACATGCTAGCAAATATTTTCAGGAACACATAAAACTGTTGCGAGTGGTAGTGATGATGGTGGGTGGTGCAGAACATTTGCAGGTTACAGAAATATCCATAACTGCTGTAGGGCCAGTTAAAAACTGAAAATCTCTTCTCTGATCGAAACCTACTTTTCACACACACCTCTTTCTCCCTCCTCATCTCCCTCTCCCCCTTCCTCTCCTCCCCTCCCCTCCTATATATTTCCTTACCCTTCTTCCTTACTAGGACTCCAAACCTTCCATTCCTCCCCAGATCCTTCTCACACATTCCTTTACTCTGACTTTACTTTCCTCCATGCCCAATCTCCACTCTTTTTAGTTGTATTCTGTCCTCTGTTTTCAAATCCATGGAGCCCATTATTCTATCACCAAACCCCATCCCTGCTTAACTCCCACTTGTTGCCTTATCTGATTCTATTCAATCAACAAGCATTTCTTAACCAATGGATCCAGCAGAAGTCACGCAACAAAGCTAACTGGGGCCATAGACATAACCTAGTCTCAACCAGGACCTCAAGCCAACAAAGAAATTCTTTAATTCTTTCCTAACTGATTCTGTAATCACCTTTCTAGAGACAATTTAAACCTTCTAGACTCACACACTTTCCCTTCCCTTATCCTCTCAGCCAAGGACCTAGCCCCATCCTATCACACTGAGAAAATAAAGACCATTTTAGGGATGGTCATCTTCTCTCCTTCTTTACATCTCAAAAGCTTTTCTCATTAAATTGTCTATTAAAGAGATTTTTTAAAATGCAACTTTTCCTACTATATTTTGTTTTAGAAAATTACACTAATTTTCTTAAAATGTATGATTTGTGCTAGCATGAAATAGGTTTGTTATTGCCATTTTTAACAAAATAATCAATATTTTAAATGTTAACCATTTTAATTTCGAATACAGTAAGATATAACCCACATTAACATAAGTTCTTTGAGGTCCTAAATAGTTTTTAAAAGTGTAAAGGGATCCTAAAACAAAGAAAAATTAATTTCTTTTTTCCTAGAGCATCCTTACGCAAAATTATTCACTTTCTGGAAGCAATTATGAGAGCCTGGAGCCAATCAGAAGGAAAACAAGCAAGTTGCTGAAGCACCGAGCGGCTGCTTTCTGGGTAACAAAATATAGTTAGGTTCGTAGATCCGGAGCTGAAAGGGACCTTGTAGGTACACTGGACCTGAAATTAGGAAAACCTGAGTTCAAATCCAGCCTCAGACCCTTACTACCATTTTAGGTTTTCCAATCAGGCAAGACACTGGAGATAATTAATTAAGACTGGTGACAGACATATCATGTGATTATTCCAGAGATCTCATTCTTTTTATCAGCAAAAGCTCATTATCAGCAAATAAAATCACCGTTAGCCAAAGAAGGCTTTTTTTAAAAATCAAGTACAGCAGCACTCGTGGTCTTTTAGGCATCCAATCTTGTGATCTGGCTGAACAGATAATAGAATCCATCCAAAAGAATCACTCAGTCTGGCGTTTCGACTTTGAAAGAAATGCAGAGGTCAGCAAAGATAATTGATGTCTTCATCACATCCTCATGACCATTTTGGCCCATGAAGGAAAACCCAAAAATAATAATAATGGCTCCCACTTGTACAGTGTTGTTTAACATTTGATCCTCACAATAACCCTGTGAAATAGGTGTCATTCTTTCTCCGGATGAAGAAACCTTCAGAGAATCGGACCCAAGGTCCCCCAATAGCAGACGGGCAGGGTTGGATCTGGGGCTTTTCTGTCTCAAAGTCCAGACCTCCAGCTGGCCACGATCACGTGGTGCCTCTCAAAACCCCCAAAGTTCAGCCACAGAGGCCGACAACCTCAGAGTCACAAATATTCATGGGTGAAGAATGTGATTTCAAAATCCAAACAAATTTTTTTTCTTTTATCACTCCAGGAATTGCGTATGTGGGATCGATCATGAAAGTGTGTTAGGAGGGAGGCAAGGAGGAGGAAAGTTTGCACTGGGCAGTGCAAAGAAATGAAGCCAGGGCTCTGGAAGCGGGCCAGGTGCACAAGTTTGTGCTGGGTCCAGAACCAAGTATGCGTGGGAGCCTGTCAGCCTCTCCCACTGACTCCCAACGGGCTGGCGCTTGAGCCTTAGGAATCTGTTAACAATCCTCTTAAACTCCTGGAAGCTTGTTTCATAGCTCCGGCTCTTTCACACAGTTTGGCTCCCAGAGAGCTGACAGGTCTTTTTTCTAATCAAACAACTTCGAGGTTTAGTTTTGAAATAAAGGTTAATTTCCCTTCTGTGTCTGTGTATTTGCCTGCACACCTATTTGGGAATTTATTTTAGAACCTGGCAATAGTTTCAATTTCTACACCTGTCACCCTAGGAAGTGATAGGATCTACTCATATTAAGCTGTCCATTTATTTATCTTTTCTAAGAATCTAGGTCACTGAGCTAATGTCAAGTCAATAAGCATTAAATGTCTGCTATTCGCTAGGCACATGCTAAGCGCTGAAGATACTGAAAATGCAACACCAAAAAATAATCCTTACTTGCAAGGAATTCCCAGTCTAATAATCAAGACAATTTGAAAATAATTATGCATAATCTAGACATATATAGATATATGTATGTTTATATCATATATATATAAACATATCGTATATGCAAGATAATTAACTTCCATTTTCTTTAACAAATTTTTCCCAGTTCTTTAGTGCCTTCCCCCTAAAAGGCACTAAAATTAAGAACTGGGAAAAATTTGTTAAAGAAAATGGAAGTTAATTTAGACTTAATAGAAGCTAAGAAGCAAAGATTAGGATGGAGTTCCATGCAAAGACGACAGCCAGTTGGAAATGTTATGTTTGAGGAAAAGCAGTAAGAACAATGTCCCTGGACTGAAAAATACATGGAGGGGAGTGAGATGTAAGAAGACAAGAAAGCTAGGAAGCTAGTCTTTTAAAGTCTTTAAAATCCTAGGACTGGGAGGCAGCTAGGTGGATAGAGCCCCAGCCTTCAAGTCAGGAAGATCTGAGTTCAAATCTGACCTCAGGTACTTAACACTTTCTAGCTGTGTGTCTCTGGGCAAGTCACTTAACCCCAATTGCCTCAGGGGAAAAAAAGTAAATTAATAAAATAAAATCCTAAGATTTTTTAACTGGAAGAAACCTTAGTGATTATAGAAACATAAAATCATGAGATTTTAGACTTAGAATTGAAAGATTATCTCAGAGATCAAATCCCCTCATTTTTTTATAAGTGAGGAAATTAAGTGCCCAAAGTCTTGCTTGCATAACTAAGAAAAGTAAGTGATCTGGTTATGTAGTGAGAGCAATTCAGGCAATGCCAAAGTTCCAGAACAGTGAACCATCACCCTTTCTGTGTAAAAAAAAAAGTTTCAGAAAAGTTTGATCTTGTAACCTTCTTCCTGTGTGTATATGTATGTTTATGTATATACATCTACATATATAGATGTATATTTGCATGTGTATATATTATTTATACATATATAATGCAGTAACTTACACAAAAATAAAATTTTAAATTATGAGAAAATATAAAATATTTGATCCTAGAGACAATAGAGAGTTACTGAAGTTTCATGAGAAAGAAATTGGCATATTCTTCAGGAAAAATCACTTTAGGAGCTGGATAGAGAATGGTTTGGAGAGAAAAGAGGCTTGAAACACAGAACAAAAAGACAAGGCTGTCACAATAGTCCAGGTGAGAGATAATGGGTACTGAATTGGAGTGGGGGCTATGTGAGAAGAGAAAAGGCAACAGACACAAGAGGTGTTATAGAAAGAGAAACAATAAGATTTGGAGAATGGGGAGCGGGGAGCAGCTAGGTGGGTCAGTGGATAGAGCAGCAGCCCTGAAGTCAGGAGGACCTGAGGTCAAATTCACCCTTATTCACTTATCTGGGTGACCTTGAGCAAATTACCTAACCCCAATGGCCTGAGGGAGGGGGGAGATTTGGCAACTGATTGATATGTGAGAGAAGTGAAAAGTTAAAGATAAATTTCCCACTCTGGGTAGAGAAACAGAGATATTTGGAAGGGTAGGTTAGGAGGGGCGAGACAGAGAGAACAGTGAGTTCAGTTTGGGACACGGTGAGTTTGAGATGCCTAGAGTTGGAAATGTTCAAAAGACACTTTGTGGTGTGGGAATGGAGTTCAGAAACAAGATTAGGATGGGAATTATGGAACTGTGAGTCATCTGAATAGAGATAATAAATAAACTTGTGGAAATTAATGCCTTTACAAAGTATTATGAAAACAGTTCCACTTTCACAGAGGGAGAATAGACATATTTAGCCTTCAGGGTTCTAGGGCCCCTGAGGGACAGTACTGTGGCTACTTCTAGTCCTGTGGCTGGGGAGTGTTCTCCTCACAGTTAGCCACCAGTGATTATCAGTAATTATTAAACTGATTAACATATATATTATATATATATATATATATATATATATATATATATCCCACCAAGTTCATGTCCAAGTACAGCATCTCTGATGGACAAGACCCTGTCTCAGCTACTAATTCTTTACCCTCAGGATATCTGGAATGATTGGAATGGCTGATAACAAAACCCAGCTTAGATTTGATTAATGCACCTTCTAAAACTCACAAAACCAAAGTTATCCCCAGTCTCCTTCACCTACAACAAAAGAACAAAGATCAAAGCAAAGAACAAAAAGTCAGACAACACTCCACATTTGGTCACAAATGAGAAGGACCTAGGCCTCTCTATCTATACCACTGTCTCTCCTCTTTCTGGAACACCTCCAGGAAGAAGTCAACAGAAAAGAACAACGAGGTTCTTGTTGCCGAAAATCTATTGAATATCCCCTAATTCTGGCTATACCATGAATCTAAAAGAAAAAAAAAATGCATAGTTAATAGCAGAAACCAGTCATGGAACATCTACACGTGCTCCAAAGTCCATGTGGGAATTACATTAGGCAAGAATTCTGGGAAGGCTCACAGGAGTTAGGTTCATAGGCTGATCCCTCATAACATGCCCCAATATGGAGAGAAATAGAGTGCCCAAGATAGTCTTAGAAAATATCCACAGTTAAGGGCTGTGGACAATAATTCAGCAAAGGAGGCTAAGGAACAGCCAGTCAGATAGAAAGAAAGCCAAGAAAGTAGCGTTAAAACTCAGAGAAAAAAGTAACTATTTAGAACGCAAACGCAGGCTTTCAACTTTGTGTGTGTGTTACAGGTCCCTTTGGCAGTCTGGTAAAGCCTCCTCAGAAGAATGTTTTTAAATGCATAAAATAAAATACATAGGATTAAAACAGAAACTAATTATAGTGATAAACAATGATCAAAAGATGCAGAAATAAGTTTACAGGTGCCAGTTTAAGAACTCCAGATCTAGGAGGTAAGGGTGGTCAATGATATCAAATGTTGCAAAAAAAAAAAGTCAAGAAGAAAGAGGACTGAGAAAAAGTCACAATATCTGGCAGTGAAAGGATCAATGACAGCTTTGAAGAGACTCATTTTTGGTTGAGTGAGGACACAAAAATAAGAAAGAATGGAAGGATGGTAGAAAGAAAGGTAATATAATTGCCATGGAACCATGCCTGCTCCCCTTAAATTAATGACTATCCCATCAAAAAATGTAAGTATTTGGAGGAGGGAAGGCAGTTTGCCCACTAGCCACTGCATGAGACAAAAATCCATTGTCTTATAGTTTCCAGCAAGGGGAGGCTTGCAGCCATGAGTCGACTGGGTGGGAGGAGTGGAGAGTGGGAATAATACAGGGGAGGTGGTTATTTTACCTTTGTAGTTAATGAGTGCTTAAATTTTTTAAACCAACTTGAAAGACCTTGTCAGTTATAAATAACATGGAAGGTCATTGGGAGAGAGAAAGCAGAACTGGAGAGTATTGAAGGGATACTATAGTTGCATTCAAGACAAAGCCACAATTGTCTATGGGTGGGGGAGGTAGGATGCTATCCATCTCTCTCCCCTCCAAATGGTTGATCATTTGAGAGTACCAGTGTGTCACTGATTCCTACAAAATGCTAAAAGAACAAGAAGATCTCCAGGATAGACCCTCTATTGAGAATTTGTGGAAGGACATGAAAAAGAATCATGTAGGGTGAATGAATTGAATGGATACCAATCTTCACTAGAGTAGTCACATGGACTTCAGTGTCAAAAAATAACTTTCTTTGAAGGATTTTTTGCATTTTAATAAGGAGACGAAAATAAATCTCCAGTTCTAGAATTCCAGGTTCTGAGTGAGAGGGTTTTGGGAGAGGGCAAAGCAAAGGAGCCTTTCTTGAGATCACACTAATCATGTAGCCTACCAGGAAAGCTCAAAAGTTTTAAAGGTAGGAGAGTGAATTTTGATACCTAGAAGAAGCAAACCCAAGAAAGGCTGAGGAAAGGTTGCTATTTCTTATGAGATGTATGCAATCATAAGAAGGATATACCAAGACCAGTAGTAAGTGTTCAGAGGAGGTATGAGAGAAAATGTCTAGAAGTGTATCCTGAGATGTTAAGCAAGGGTGTCTAGGATGGACAAAGCTATCCAAGTCGAGATAAAATAGATGAAGTTTTGCTTTGGCATCTATCTTCACTTTTCAGTGCTCTCCTCACTCCTAAATTCTTTGAACCTCAGCACACCAAATATACAAATCTCACCCAGACTATGCTCTAAGCTGTCAAATCTTTCCTCCAGAGGCATCCACCTCATCAAACTGGAGCTTAAGCCTCTCAAGGATATTCACATTTTAGTGAGGAATTCTCAAAGACCACAAGCCTTCAATATGCAAAGTAATCAGTCCTATTTGAATTTTAGGGACCTCTGACAGGTGGTTGGGGTGATGTTTGGAAGTTTTGCCATGGTCTGTCAAATCACACCACAAAGATTGTATACAGGTCTATTCCACCTACCCATAAAGCCCATCTTATGGCAGAGAGAAACCTACCTAAATCCAATTTCCTTTATTTTGTTCTTTACCATCTCTGACACTTCCTTATGCTAGGGAAGCGACCCTGAGTTCCTGAAGGCTATGTCAGTGGGGTTCAGTTAGGTGGCACAGTATATAAGGCTGGGCAATGGGATTAAGGTCAAGAAGACCTGAGTTCGTATGGACATGTATACATATATTGTATTTAACTTATACTTTAACATATTTAACATGTATTGGTCAACCTGCCATCTGGGGGAAGGAGGGAAAAAGTTGGAACAAAAGGATTTGCAACTGTCAATGCTGAAAAATTACTTATGCATATATCTTGTAAATAAGAGTATAATAAAATTTTTTTAAAAACCTGAGTTCAAATCCATCCTCAGTATTACTAGCTGTGTGATTGTGGGCAAATGACTTAACCTCTGTCTTCATCAGTAAAATGGATAATAAATGGAATAGTAATTGTAAAATTACCCAATAGTAATAATGGAAATAGTAGTAGCACCTACCTCCCAAAGTTGTTGTAAGATCAAATGAAATAAAATTTGTAGAAACAGACATAACAAATTCTTGTTCTCTTTCCCCTATTCCTTCCCCCATAGAAAATTCTAGTGTCCTAGAAGAGCTCTGTTTTCAGCCCTGGTGATAGGGTACGCCTGCAGTCCTAGCACCAGACTAAATAAATAGGGAGATGTTGGCCCAAAAATGATTGCCTCTTTAGCCATGACACAGGAAACAAAGAAGCATGTGAAAATAGTCCTCAATACTCAGGTGAGACCCCATCTGCTTCTATGGTGCATTGGTCAAAGAGCAGGTAGAATCAGTCTACACCAGGAGATTTTAACCTTTTTGGGGCCATGGACTCCTTCAGAAGTCTGGGAAAGTCTTTGGACCCTTGCTCAACATAATGCCTGAAATAAAATAGAAATCACAATTACTTGATAATAAAAGAGTCCAATTATATTGAAATATTTATATATTTTTTTCAAAACAAGTTTATAGACCCCAGGTTAAAAGATCCTGGGGTCTATAATGAGATATTTAACTTTTACTATTCTAAGTGTGAGATCTTTCTCCAAATACTATCAAGTTGACACACTACCAAAGGAAACCACATCTATACTGCCATTTCCACTATAATTGAAACCAGACAAGATAAAAGAAGTTATCGATAAATGCAAGGATAGCTCAAGGATTTCCCTTAGTGAAGTAAATAAAAGAACTGATTGAGTTAATTTTATTGTGTGCCCAAAGGCAATAAGAAACATCCCAATTTTTAGTTGAGGAAATTAAGGCAGACAGAGGTTAAGTGACTTGCCCATAATCACAAAGCTAGTAAGTTTCAGGGACTGAATTTAAACTCAGGACTTTTTAATCCCAAATCTTGTACTCTGCCCACTGCATCTCTTGCTGACACGAATCAATTTGTTCTTTGGTCTCAAATTTTTTGGTAGAAGACAATGGTAAATTTTGGTATAGGACTGGGAACATTAGCTTAGATCATGTTGAGGGCTCTCCTAGAGTAGATGATATGTATAGTTTCATTAATATAATAGCAAGGAGGATTTCCCAAGTTAGTGGAAGAGAGAATGCCAGTTCCATTTTGCATTATAAATAATAATGACTCATCCTCAGAAAGAAGCCACTTGTGACTAAATTATCCCAGACTTCTTAATTTGGAGCTGTCAATGTAGTCAAAGAACTTTGTCCTGACCAAATCATTTCCAATGAAGCAATAATGAACTGAACCAGCTATGCCCAGCGAAAGAACTCTGGGAGATGACTAAAAACCATTACATTGAATTCCCAATCCCTATATTTTTGCCCACCTGCGTTTTGGATTTCCTTCACAGGCTAATTGTACAATATTTCAGAGTCTGATTCTTTTTGTACAGCAAAATAACGGTTTGGTCACTTATTGTGTATCTAATTTATATTTTAATATATTTAACATCTACTGGTCATCCTGCCATCTGGGGGAGGGGGTGGGGGAAAAGAGGAGAAAAATTGGAACAAGAGGTTTGGCAATTGTCAATGCTGTAAAGTCACCCATATGTATAACCTGTAAATAAAAGGCTATTAAATAAACAAATAAATAAAAAAGAAATGATGAGAAACATCTACCTAAAAAAAAAAAAAAAAAAAAAAAAAAAAACTTTGTCCTGGCAGAGAGCAGAATGCACCACTATGAATATGCTTAAACTTAGAAGTTCTAAAAGTTTTTCATTATACAGATCATTCCAAAATAGAGATTCTTAAACTGGATTATACAGACACAGTGGGTTCATTAACTTGTTAGGAGAAAAAAATACATCTATTTTAATATAATTTGTTTCTTTTATAATTCTAAATATTTTATTTAAAAACATCTTTTTTGAGAAAGGGTCCATAAATTTGATCAAAATCCTAAAGTCAGGTAGGTAGGCAGTCAATAAATAAGCATTTGTTAAATGTTTATTATATGCATGTAGGTGGCTCTGCGGACAAAGTGCCAAGTCTGACGACAGAAAGACTCATCTTCCTAAATCAAATCTGACTTCAGACTCTTCCTAGCTGGGTGACCCTGGGCAAATCATTTAACTCTGTTTGCCTCAGCTTCCTCAACTGCAAAATGAGCTGGAGAAGGAAATGGCAAACCTCTCCAATATCTTTGTCAAGGCATCCCCAAATGGGGTCATTAATAGTCCAACACAAAAGGAGGCATTAATGACAATAAAACCCTTAGGCATACTGATAAAGGTTGGAGGATCCAAAGAAAGGTAAATACAGCTGCTGATGAGTCCAAGAGATAACATTTTAATGGAAAAGACAATACATAAACATGTTTCAGTGTAAATGGCATATCCTTGCCTCATAAAAGGTTAAGAACCTCTGCCCTCAAGATAACAGAAATTCCTCTCCCAATCCACATTTTTTCCCCCAAAAGAACAGACAAAGGCCCAAAATTAAGCTCCCTGTTTTAAGAATGTGTTGGTAATCTTACTCTGACATGTGATATTCAAGAAGCCACTATGTTATAGACTATACTAGCAAAGTACCCAGTAGACTGTAGGTGCTAAACAAATGACAAAAAAAAAAAAAAAAAAACTGCCTATAAGCCCCACCCTTAACTGCACTAGAGATTCAGAATAATCATCATTTTATGGATTTTAAAGTCTTTGGCTTGATGCCACTTCAAAATAATTCTTCTGTGGCAAAGAAGCTTGGAAATTAGCCTTTAAAGGGATTCTCATCACAGCTGTGTAAAATGAGTAACAGTGGAATACCCACCTGTGTAACAAAATCTAAAAAAGGTCACAGTTTTCCTTCAACAAACATTTACCGAGTTCTCCCTATGAGTGAGGCAGTGGGCTGGGTGCTATGTGGAAAAGAATAAAGTACATCCCCTGCTCTCAGTCTGCAACTTGCTAGGGGAAATTACACCGTATCCAAAGCAATGAAGACCAAGAAAATCACCCATGAATGATGGATGGGCAAGGTGATACACTAACAAGGAAGCAATCTGGAGGCTAGAGGACAGGCCTTTGATTGTGGAAGAAATTGTCTCTAATATATCTGGATGAACCCAAGCCATAAGGATCCTCAAAAACGAGTACAAGAAGAATATCTGAGCAAGAGGGACTCTTTGGGGGAGGGGGGACACTTGCTGAGCATATATATGCTCAGTTTTGTGCTGGAGGTGATAAGAGGTATAAATATAACAGTCCTTACCCTACAATCTCATTGGGAAGATAAGTCATAGACCCACTTAACAATTAGAGAACAATGTAAGTCAAAACAAGCACATTCCAAAGCCTTAGGGGTCTCTGAGACTTAGAGGAGAGCTGCAAATACCAAAAGTCTCTTGGCAGATGCTTCCCAAAGGATCCCCTTTGGTGTTCATTATGAAAGGACTAAAGCATTAACCAGCCTTTTCAGCTGTACCCAAGCATCCACCGTAAGGGACAAAACCAAAAAAGAATTTTCTCTTTAAAAATGAAGTAGAATAATAGGATTTAGAACGTGAAATGACATTTAGAGACCTTTATTTTTCAGAGAGGAAACTGAGGCCCAGAAACATTATCTGGATATGTCCGTGATCACAGTTATTGAAGCAGAGGCAGATTTGAACCAAAGTTCTCTGACTCTAAACCAGTGTTCATAGATACATCAACACCCACCAACCAGTCTGAGATTAAAGAAGCCCAGACACTGCCTTCCCAGAACTCCGGCTGTTGGAATCTTTACAAATTGTTAAGCCATTAGAGTTGATAGAGACAATAATTATCTAAATTGGCATGGTTCAATATGATTCATTTGATCTTAGAAAGAGATATTTTGGGCCAGAACTTGAAACAAGGTACTAAGTACAACTGAAAGAAACAGTGTTTGTGTTCACAGCTTTAGAGAGCCTATAAGTATCTAAGTACTTAATGGAGTTCACGCGTTTGGGAGATTTCAGGCTTAGTATGAGATATCCGAATTCACACCTCCCTTAGGGCCAGAGAGCACTCTGGGAGATAACCCAGAATCCCTCTCTCTCCAGAAGGCGGACTTAACCTTTGGGAGATCATGCTTGAGAGAGTTTTCCTGAGAGTTTTCTGGGAACATTGACTGGGGTCGGAGAGGAGCACTCTGGGAGGAATTTCTCCGGAACATTGACTGGGGTCGGAGAGGAGCACTCTGGGAGGAAGCCCACAAGCCCTTTCTTCGAGGCAAAAGATTCATTGCATCTTCCACCTTGGTGCTGGCTGGAGGCTGAAGAAAGCAGAGGCAGAAGCCAAGGACAAAGCTGCAAGATCTCTTGGAACCAAGCAGGCTCTGAGGCTAACCGGGCTATATTGAAGGACACAATCAAAGATCCAAACTTTTATCACCTGTCTGTGTTTTGGAAAAAAGAACACCAACATCCGGGCACTACCTGCCTTTTTTTCTAATAAACAAACGTTTTCTCTCTCCCATTTCCCCCAGACTGGGTGAGTGAAATTCCTTATTAGCGCTATGCAAGTTTAACACACACACACACACACAGTTTCTTCAGTGGCTTATCCAAAACCACAGGTCTCGGTCTGCATCTTAATTCTCTCCCCTTTCCTCAGGAGAAAGATCGACCTACCATATCCATCCTTCATCCTCTGGCATTAAGGTTCGCCCTTTTACTGATCAAGCTTTTAACGGTTAACAGCTATTAGGACACAGAGAGTTCAGAAACACCCATTCTCTCGCCATAAATCTCCAGCCCACAACTTCTGGGAATTCTCACTAGAAAAAGGAATGCACCTCCCTAAGCCAGGAAGCTGGAAGACTGGGCTGCCAGGCCGACTCTGTTCCATTCCCTCTGTCCCTATTTGCTTTTCTCTTTTTCTTTGTCCAGGACCAGCGGAAGGAGCCAGCCCTCGGCTTCTATGCCCTGTTTAAGGCTTAGCTTTTCGCACATGCTCAGTTATTGGGAAGGATGCTGACGACCTCCACGATCTATCCCACTCCCGTCCCCTCCCCCCCCCAGCCCGAGATGCTTGCTCTGAGAGGAAGGAAATGACACTTGAGAGCCCTGGACGCTGCCCAGGACTCTGACGCCGCGGTCCCTTCCTCTTAGAGGCAGAGATTACAGAAAGACCGGAGCGAAGCCCGCTTCCCCTCTGCGCGGGCACCCGCGGCGGCTTCTCTCCGAGGCGAGGGCTGAAAGGAGGGGGGGCCTCAGGTGCAGGAGAGGTGTGATGCTCCAAGGAACGCAGGACTTGGCCCAGAGAAAAAGAAAGCGAAGTCTGCAGGGAGGCAGGCGCGGATGGGGGCGTGGCGCGGGCGCGGCCCCGCCCCGGGGCGGGGACAACGCCGCCGAACTCCGCCCCCGCCGAGTTAAGAAGCCCCGACGCCCCGGGAAAGAGGCTGTGACTGCGGGCTGGTGTCGGGCTCTCCCTCGGCTGGAGCCATGGAGACCGAGGATGCCCTTCGGGAGGAGACGCGGCGGCTGGTGAGCGACTACCTGGAGCACTGCTGCCGTGCGGAGGGCTGCCAGGAACGGGCGCCCTCCACTCCGGCCGCGGCCACGATGCGCGCGGTGGCCCAGGAGCTCCGCCGGACTTACCGCGACTTCTTCGAGTGCGCCAAGAGTCAGCTGCTCGACCAGCCGCCCGAGCGGGTCATCCCCGAAGTGGCGGAGATGATGGACCAGGGCGGCTTCAACTGGGGCCGGGTGGCGGTGCTGGTGGTGTTTGCCGGGGCGATGCTGGAGATGGAGGAGCAGGAGAAGCAGCAGCGAGGGCGGCTCCGGAGCGAGATGAGCCGGCGCCTGGCCGAGGAGCTCTGCCACTATCTGGTGGAGAAGAAGGGCGCGTGGCTGCGGGAGAACGGAGGCTGGGTGAGCACGGGCGGCATCCTCTCCTCCGCAGGGAGCGCCCGGACGAGGGGAAGGGGCGCGCCGCCGCGCTCGGCCACATGGCCGGAGGGGGTCCGGCCCTGCCCTGACCCCGCGGCTTGCTCACAAAGAGTCACGTCCCATGCGCACGCCCGAGGGCGCCGCGCCCGCCCGGCCCGGCCCCCCGGTTTCCCGAGGGGTGGGGGGCCTCCGGGGCGAGGAGCAGGGCGGGGGGCCTGGGCCGGGGAGAGCCGCGCGGAGTTTCCGAGAGCGAGTGGGAGGCAGGGAAATTCCTTCTCTGTCCGACGCGGAAGTTCTGCGTTCCGGCCGCAAGGACTCCTGTGGGCTGGATTTTTTCTTTTGTTTTTTTTCCTTAACCGAACGCAGAGTCGTCGGTTCTGAAAGTAAAACTCGGCAGTCGGTAAATGCTTCTTACTTTAAGGGGGAGCCCTCCAGCAGAAGTGGAGAGAGTCTCGCTTCACTTCAGCCTGGATGCTGAGGGTGGATCGAACGCTTGAGTTAGATTTTTGTGTCTGCATCCCCCCGATCCCCAAAAAAGAAGAAAAAGAGGGTCGCACAAACCGTGTTCCATTCACCCAGCGACCTTTCTCGCCACAGTTTAGTCTGAATGCTGGCGCTAGACCGGCCCGCCGGGGTAATCTCGTCTCTGGCTTTCTCCTCTCCCTCCCCTAAAAATGTGGCAGGATTTTTTCCCCTTCCACTCTCCCACGAGCCTTTTGGAAAGCTCTTCTATCGGGCCTAAATGTTTTGCCCATATATGGACAGCTCAAGTCCCAAAACTTGGAAAATCGGCTGTGGGATGTAGTTGAGACTCACTTCTCCAATTTGCAATTGATTCTTTCTCCGCACAAGAGAATTAAAGCACTTGAATAAAAATGATGCCTCTGCCTCTTAGCTAATGTAACTTCTGCATCTATAAAATTAGGGTGGGATGTGCTCTGAGTTAGGCACCTTATCACCTATTTAAATGTACCCGCTTCAGAATCCTAATTGCCTACCTGGTCCTTTTGGCTTCAAAACCTTACACTCGCCCCCTCCCACGTTTTTCTCCTCTCTAGTTCTTGTATGTGTGTGTCTGTGTGTCTGTGTGTCTGTGTGTCTGTGTGTCTGTGTGTCTGTGTGTCTGTGTGTCTGTGTGTCTGTGTGTCTGTGTGTCTGTGTCTGTCTGTGTCTCTCACTCACAACCTAGGAGAACTTAGATGCCTAAGGATGTTCAAACTTCTACATGGGAGTCAGAACACCTGGGTTCAGTTGATTAGCCACAGTGGCCTTGATTAACACCCTGACGTTGTTTGCTCATCTTTTAAATGAGGGACTAGCGGGTCCCCCCCTTCAATTCTCAATATTTCATGCCTGGACATATTTCTGATACTTGTAGTTCAGTTTACTTTCAGGTTTGTGTTGGGACTTTCATGTGGGTTACCACATTTTTTTAAAGGTTACCAAAGAGACTTGGGGCTATTGTGGTGCTTTTTGTTGACCCAACCTGAATATTCAGAGGCCTTAATAAAAATTTTTTAAAATCCCCACCAGATAGTCCCGTGCCTTAACATTATAGGCTTTTTAAATCATAAATGAATGAATTCAGGATCTAAGTATATGTATTGTGTTTCCATGAAATTAGGGAATAGGTATTTATTAGGTTCCAAGCACTATGCAAATATCTCACAACCCTGGAAACAGTTGAGGAAACTGAAATAAATTAAGTGATTTGCTCTAGGTCACAGTGATCCATAGACAGAATTTGAACTCTGGTCTTTCTGACTTCAGGCCCAGCATACTGTGGTAGGAAGTGGGAGGACATTTTCTGTTAAATCCCAACACTTCATCCAATGATACCATTTCTAACTGGGGGACATGGTGACATTTAGCATTTTACTGGGATTTGCTATAAATGAAGTTGATGAAAAAAACAAATGTGGCACTTATCTAAATATTAATGGGTTCAGGGGATATTTATGTGAGTTATTTGACAGAAAAAATAGAGTATAAAGACTAAAGTTGCCAGAAGAATGCCAAATACAGCTTGTTATTATACAAACTCCTCTACCCAGCAATGTTAAAATGCAACCATCTGGAGTTTAATTACTGTCACTTTTGATTATCCTGAATGGAGATGGTGGAGCAACTGCCAGCTTTAGTAGCTCAAGGGTTAATGGGAATCTAATAATCCAGAGGATCTTCAAAATAGTCTATGTCTTTTGTTCAGAAATATGCTTGAAAATGATAATGAGTAGCTCTTATTTCATGTGCTCACTTCTAATCACTCCCCTTTATATAATCAATATTTCTGGTGCAAATAACAGCACCAGTGTTATGAAAACTTTTTCTGCATTAAACTATCCAGATATTCAGTAAGGAGCTGTTCATTCTTCTAGAAGTTTGAGGCATTTAGGTGGTACAGTAGAGTACTGGGCTTGGACCCAGGAAAACCAAACTTGGTCACTTTTGATTGTCATGACTCTTCTACAATGGTGACTTAAATAGCCCCAAATATTGCCAGATGCCTCGTGATCAAAGCATCCTCTCTGATAACAGGCATGTAATTTTTTACATAGAATAAACACTTATTAATTTTCAACAAATGTTGAACTTCTTTTTGAGGGAACTGGAGTGAGAGACTAAATTGAATAAGTGGTTATTAAAATGTCCACTATGTCCTAGGGATGCAAAGACAAATCTGATGTTTGGAGAAAGTGAGATGACCAATGTTTTCTCTTCTCTTCCTGTCCAGACTGGCTTTCACCACCACTTCACCCAGAAGCAGCCTCCCCCACAAAGTGATCCAAAGAGTACCCTGTGCTGTATAGTGGCCGCCGCAGGATTTGGACTGGTGGGATTAGCTCTTCTATTAGCCGTACGATAATGGATTTTAAACTGTTTATACCAATCTTGGAAGCAAAGACCTAAGAGACTTGGAAGAGGACCAGCTGCAGAAAAGAGAATAGCCTCAGCTAATTACCATCTGTTGAGATGATTAAAGCTGGAAGAAGAAACCAGATGAACATGGAACATCTCATATGAACTGTTGAACATTTTAAAATGTGCATCTTCTGGGTTTTGATTATGAAGCTGTCATCTTGAATGTTGTCGCAATAATTGATGAACCTAACTGTTCTCTTTGACCAATGCTGTTTGCTACTGTTCTCTCACAAACTGTTTATCTGTTCAAAGACTTCCACGGAAGGGGACTTGAAATATTGGTACTTCATATTTCCTAAAAGTAGTTTGATATATTTTGTAAAATGGAGGGAGTCTTATCCAGGATTTCAAATGCCTTTAATAATGGGTACCCAATAACTTTCCTTATAAAGTATTGGATGGTTACAGTTTAGTAGATAGTTCAAAATCCTCTGAAGTCTGGAATTTCTGGGGTCTCTGTTTCAATAGATCTTAATATATTTTTAAAGTATTTATCACTTTGATGTGTAACACCTTTTTATTCATTTTTAAAAATAAGTTCTATTAAAGTTCCTTGAAGTATGTTGTACTTTTTAAAAACTGACTTTCTTAATGGGTTTCTTTTATTTAAATATTGATTTTTTTTTCCCACTTCTAAATTCCTTCCCTCTTTGCCTCCATTGAAAAGGTAAAAAATACAAACTACTAAATGAGTAAGATTTTTATAGCCAGTGTTCCACTGCAGAAGTTTAGGAATTAATCTCTTGCTTCACAATTAAGACATATAATTCAATACCAAAAACATTTGACTTTTTCAATCACACAAATGTAAGAGAAAATGCTTAGGATTAAAAAAGTCTGGAGATAGTATGACTATCTGCAGCCAAATGAAAACCAAAGGAGGTTCCTTCAGAGATTTAGTGAGTTAAGCTTTTAGGTGCCAAATGATAGTATTAACTAAACTACTGCATCTTGGAAGGAACTTTTGAAGTTGCCTTCTGAATCAGGATTTGGGATAGGATGACACTACCAGTTTCTTAAGTTTCCTTTTAATCTCCAGCATCAAAGATAAGATGTTCTTTTTGGCCTTTGAAGTCGTTTACAACCTGGCTTCTTCCTAGCTTTCTAGGTATATTTTATGGAGATGATCCAGTGACAATGCCTATTTTTTTATATATATTTGTCAAGCTTCATTTTTCCCCTCTAACACTATCTAAAAAAATAAATAAATAAAAACCCCACCCTTAAAAAAAATCAGCATAATCAAGCTAGATATCTACTTATTTCTTACACACTTCAAATTCTCATGCCTTTTCACTGACTTACTCTCATGCTTGGAGTGCCCTTGGAACTCATGTCCCGTGGCACTCGGTGTCATTCAAGATTTGGTTCAAAACCAAATGGCCTTTACAGCCCCTTCCTACTAATAGTACCTTCCATTAACATTATTTTTCATGTTGGCTTCCCCTATTAGAATGTGAGCTCCTGAGGTCACATCCATATTTTTGCTTTTTATCCCCAGCCCTTAGCTTAGACATTAGGTGTACTAAAGCTCTATGTCCCCATGATAGTTATAATTTTAGGATTATTATGTAAGTTTTTATCAGGAGTCTAACTTAGTTTAAAGTTTGTATATACGAAGATGATACTTTTGGACATCTTAGCAATAATTGGACATGTAATTTCTTTGAATTGGGGATGAAAGTGCTTACAACAGTATTAAATAATTTGCATCCTACGAAATTTCTTAGTTTAGTACCTCTAACTTTTTAAGCTGAAGAAAGAGTAATGACATTATCTGATTCACCTGAGTTTTGTCTTAATGCTAATACATAGTAGCTGCCATTGACCCTAGGCAAATCACTTAATCTTATTGTAATATTCTTAAATTTCAACAAATTTAGTTGCTAGCTAGATGTTGTTAGAATGCCAATTCTTCAGGACAAGGATTACTTGTGGAGTCGATGAAAATGTGCTGACTTGGAAGACTTTGTGCTAAGAAAACCTAAAGGGGAAAAAAAATTGTGGACCTGGTACAGATTTCAGTACACAAAATGTGCTTGTTGCATCTCCCCCAATTTTGTCTTTAAGCTCTGTCTCAGATATTTCAGGGCCTAAATCCTTACTATTCCAAAAAGGCATCTCCTCTTGATTTTCCTGTTCTCTTCATAATACCATTTCCCCAAATTACCTGGCAGTACTCTCTAAATTCTCTTAAATGACTGGATGGATAGGGAAGGAAAAAAGCACTTAAAACCCTCCTGAGTGTCAGTTACTGGGCTAAGTTCTGGGGATGCAAATATAAGAATTGAAGGTCATATAAAAAATATGAAGTTCTAAATATTTTCAACCCCAAAGAAACATCATATGCCCAAGGGAGAATAATTGCAGTTCATCCCACAGGTTAAGAAATCAAGCATCTTAAGCTTTATGAATTAGCAGCAAAGAATACTAATCTCTAATAGGGTTCACATTACCAGTTTCCATGCTCCAGTAAGGCATACTACAGGCTTATCCAGCCCACAGCTTCCCTGATACTGCTGCAATCTTGACCATCATGGTCAGCCTCTTAGATCACCTTCTATGCTCCGATACCAAAAAGTGAATTTCAGGACTCCACTCAGCATACATTTGCAAAAGTAACCTAGAGAAGGGTCCCCAATAAATGGGGCAGTCCAGGCAGCCCAGCTGGGTCCAATTCCATCTCTAGGAGACATGGGACAACATGGATTTCCCAAGGTGAGAGAGGAGACTTTGAGCTCGGGGACCCATCATCAAAAAAGAAGAAGTCAGAAAATAATTGATAGAATTTATAAAGAAAAAAAAGATAACTGCTAAAGGAGAAAGAAAACTTAGTTTAAAAACTTAGAGCATAAGCAGATAAATCAACAGGGATGGTACTAAAATAATACAGTAATATGTCTACCAAATATTTAAAAGAATGAAAATGTCTCTAAATACTATAAGACAAAAGAAACTGAACCAACATCTGATGAAACAGAACCCTAAGAATTCCTAAGATGGCTTGAAACTAAGTCAAAGTGGGTTCAGTGGCTTTTTAGAGAAATTGAACGTGGTAAATCTGAGTGGTTCCTTGCCTCTTAAAAGAAGAAATAGCTTCTGAAAAGGGCCATTTTGAATTTGACTTTCTAGATTGCAATATGGGACTCCAGTAAGGATGGGGAAAGATGGATACTTATTTTCATAGCGACTTTGTCTTCTCTTCCCAACCTCAAATGGAGTATAAATGCAACCTGAAAGGCTTGGGGAATTCATAACAAGTCAATTTTCCCTGCACTGGAATTCTCATAGTTCATATAATAGTTCCTATGCCTGAGTACCCCTATAGTAAGAAGTTCAGAGTTCCTATGTCCTACACTATCAATAAAGTCAAGAGTGTATTTATTGGAGAAAAATATTACTAAATTTTATCTTATTAATGCACACTTGTGAAGATTTTTGTGTTTTTTTAATGTTTAGATTTTTGTATGTGTATAAGAATAAGTTCTCTGTCCTAATTCCAATTCATATTGGTCATTGAATTCTTTTTAATCCTTTTCTTGTTCTACTAGATAGCATGGTAGAGGGTTTAATGGAAACAGAGTGTGAGGAGAGGGAACCTACCTCCTTTATTAATGGAAAATTCCCTAGAACTGAACCCTAGTCCTCCCCACACACAGAACAGAAAATTATTTAATAGTGCAACTTTTGTAGTCCACAGACTAAAGAATATTCTTCACCTTGTGGGACCTATTCATTGGGATATGGAGAATTCTTGCTGTCTATTGATATATGCTCCTTCTTAGTATCTGCCCTTTCATATCCTTAGCTTTCTTGCCTACTAGAAACCTTTCCTAAAGATCCCTCCCAATTCTAACTCCTTATCCTAGAAATTAATACTCTCCACCTCTTTGAATCGTCTTATATTGGGTTAGATATAAGCAAATAAGCCTAGCTTGTTTGAAACTGAAATATCATCCATGGAAACCAAAATAGATTCAGATTTTCAATTTGCAAAAAATACATACTTTCTGTTTTGCAAAGCATTTGAAAGATAGTATTGACAATTTACTGTACCATTGGGAAGACTCTTCATGGGTATAAATCACTTGGATTTCCTCTTTTCCTCCTAATAGAAGCCTCTGTGATTATTTATAAATTTAATTAATAAAGTATTATAGAAAAATTCTATATTGCGATAGGAGCTCATTAAAGAAAATTAATCTGCCTCTTTATTTAAATACAACCTGCATTCCTCTCTAGCAATCATGTTAGTATACTTAAGACAAAAAAGCTTCAGATTTCTCTTTGATCTTTTCTAAAAACTTGGTTTTTGTAGATTGAAGTATGTTTTAGAGTTGCCTTGAGGAACATCATGTGCACTTCATAAGTGCTTATTGCTTGATTGATTTCTCATTTCACAAAATGACTATAAAAACCATAATCCAAGTTAACTATAAACCTGAGGGCCCAATTTAAGATTTGTATCGATGCCTGCACACAGGTATCTGTCCTTAAACAGATCTGTATCTGTGATTCATTGATGTGGGTAAGAGGCAGCAAGATGTATCGGATAAGGACATTGGGCTCCGAGTCAGGAGAACTTGGGTTTAAATCCCACCTCTAACACTTCCTAGCTGGATGCATCATGCATCCTCCCTAGGTCTCAGTTTCCTTAGTTGATAAATGATGAGGTTTTACTAGGTCTCTGAGGTCCCTTTCAACTCTAAATTTGTGAATCTCGAATCCCATGAATGTTCCTTTTAAAAAATACAGACCTCAAAGTATCCATGTCCACCTGGACTCTGCAACTCCTATCCATTTTTAAGATGAAGGGGTTACCCTGGATGGCTTTTGAGGTCATTTTGAGCTCTGTGATCCTCGTAAAAACTTTCCAGGGGAAGTTCATCCATTGGAAGTCTTCCTCGGTTTCTTCAGACATCAGGAGAGAATCCTAGTAAAGCCCTCTGGTTATCCACTAATCCTATAACTGGGCCGTGGGGTCTGCCATCTCTCTGGTGACATCTCGTACTCCTGTACTTCTTGGAAGTTCCCCCAAATCCTTGTCTCATCTATTTCAGCCTCCTCACACTCACTCTTCCAGGGGCCTCTTTATGATGGTCATCTGTCTTTACCTGTGATTTTTCCACTTGGGGTTTCCTGAACAGCCTGATAGCATGAAGGTATGTTTTGGGTCAGTAAAATGACTAACACTTTCTAGGGAGAGATCCTATTTACTCAGCATGAGATCTTTTCAAGACAAGGTGTTGCTGGGGTAATTGGAAGTGGGAGGTGGGCTTCTAAAGCATGCTATTATAAATGCCTGTGTTCTTATACAGTGTAGTAAGGAATCTCAGCTTCCATTGTTGGCTAACAAGTCCATTGCATTAGAAAAAATGGTCATTTAATTTAAAAGAAAGGTTCTATTCTTTAAAAAAACAATCTACTTGCTCGTGAACTTTTTTTTTTTACTTCTTTTAAAAGTCAAAAACATTCCTAATATAGGCAAAACTCTATTAACCCCACAAAGAGACAATAGTGATATAGATAATTCCAAATAGCAGTTACTTTTTTTATTAAAACTTTTTATTTTTCAAACATATGCATGGACAATTCTTCAACATTAGTCCTAGCAAAATCTTGTGTTCCGATTTTCTCCCTTTCCCCCATGCCCTCCCCTAAATGGCAAGTAGTCCAGTATATGTTAAAGTAGAAATATATGTTAAATCCAATATATGAATACATATTTATACAATTATTATGCTGCACAAGAAAAATCAAATCAAACCAGTAAAAAAGAGAAAGAGAGAGAGAGAGAGAGAGAGAGAGAGAGAGAGAGAGAGAGAGAGAGAGAGAGAAAAGCAAAACAAAATGCAAGAAACAACAACAAAAAGAATGAGAATGCTATGTTGTGAACCACACAGTCCCCACAGGCCTCTCTCTGGGTGCAAATGACTCTTCATTGGATCATTGGAACTGACATCAATCATCTATCTCATCGTTGAAGAGATCCACGTCCGTCAGAATTGATCATTGTATA
Source organism: Sarcophilus harrisii (assembly GCF_902635505.1). Taxonomy (NCBI): domain Eukaryota; kingdom Metazoa; phylum Chordata; class Mammalia; order Dasyuromorphia; family Dasyuridae; genus Sarcophilus; species Sarcophilus harrisii. The sequence continues at coordinate 503,859,788 of NC_045427.1, read as the reverse complement.
CTCTTGTTGTTACCATGTATAATGATCTCCTGGTTCTGCTCATTTCACTCAGCATCAATTCATGTAAGTCTGTCCAGGTCTTTCTGAAATCATCCTGCTGATTGTTTCTTATAGAACAATATCATAATTTATTCAGCCATTATCCAACTAATGGGCAAAGTTCCAGTTTGCCCAGTTCCTTGCCACTAAAAAAAGGGGTACCACAAACATTTTTGCACATATGGGTCCCTTTCCCTTTTAATGATCTCTTTGGGATCTAAGCCCAGTAGACACACTGTTGGATCAAAGGGTATGCACAGTTTGATAGCCCTTTGGGCATAGTTCCAAATTGCTCTTCAGGATGGTTTGATCTGTTCACAACTCCACCAACAATGTATCAGTGTCCCAGTTTTTGACATCCCTTCCAACATTCGTCATTATCTTTTCCTGTCATTTTAGCCAATCTGACAGGTGTATAGTAGTACCAGAGTTGTCTTAATTTGCAGTTCTCTGATTAATAATAATTTAGAGCATTTTTTCATATGACTGGAAATGGTTTTTAATTTTTTCATCTGAAAACTGTCTTTTCATATCCTTTAAACATTTATGAATTGGAGAATGATTTGACTATTATTAATTTTACTCAATTCTTTATATATATTAGAAATGATGTTTTTATCAGAAACCTTAGATTTAAAATTTTTCCCAATTTATTGCTTCCCTTCTAATTTGTCTGCATTAGTTTTGTTTGTACAAAAACTTTTTAACAAAAAATCAGAATTATCTATTTAGCATTCCATAAGGTACTCTAGTTCTTCTTTGGCCAGAAATTCCTTCCTTCTTCACAGATCTGAGAGGTAGGCTATTTTGTGTTCTTCTAATTTGCTTATAATATCATTCTTCATGTCTAAATCATGAACCCATTTCTACCTTATTTTGGTAAAGGGGTTAGATGTGGGTCAATGTCTAGTTTCTGCCATACTAATTTCTAATTTTCCGAGCAATTTTTTTAAAATAGTGAATTATTATCCTAGAAACTGGGGAATAACTAATAATTTTGCAATCCTCGCATTCAGTTACAAGATCCCATTAGGAGTCATGAACTACAGTTTAAGAAGCTAGGTTCTTTTTTTAAAAAAGCAGCCTCGTAATGGACAGGATATTTCTAGAAGTAAAGAAAACCCGGTTTAGCTCCACATCTCTATCATCTCCAGGCCTTTTGTGAGCAAGGCTTACTCTTTCATTACCCTGGGGACCTTTTTTAAGACTTTTTTAAGACTATAAATTACTGACAGGTTGTTGAGATTCATTAGTGAGTGTCTACACATGAGCTCTCTGCAACTAAGATGTTAGGCATTTATTCACTTAGCATTCGCATCTAACTGCTTCTAAAAAGGAATTAAGATGGTTTATAAAATAAAACATAATTCAAAAGAGACAATTCAAAATTAAAAAGAACAAATAAAACAATGAAAGGAAGAGAAGCACAGAGATTACCAGGTATCTGAAATGAGTTAATTATAGTTGCTGAGGGCTGAATTTAGCTCTGAATTTCCTGACAGCTAAGAGGGAAATGGAAACAGTCGATTGTAAGGGTTTTATAGTCTGGCAAAAGAAAACATGCAAGTTCATTTTCAGAGCAAATATTTTCCTGGCACTGAATTCAAGAAGATATTTGTTGCCTGCATTCTCCCATAAGGAGCATTAGATAACATAATGAGCTAAGTCATAAGCAATAGTTTCACATATGACACCACCAAAAAAATCAATTCAATATTTCTTGTGTCAATCCTATATAAGCACAAAGGACACAAAACCAAATCTTAACTGCAGAGAGCTATTCAATAAATAATCAATTACTTATTCAACAAACATTTATTAAATACCTACTATGTCAGGCAGAAGCTGGATGGTGAGGTGGATAGTGTCAAGCCTGAATCAGGAAGACCTGAGTTCAAATGTGGATTCAGGCACTTAGGAGGTGTGTGACACCAGACAAGTCACTTAACCCTGTTTGCCTCAGTTTCCTCATCTGTAAAATGAACTGGAGAAGGAACCAGCAGATCACTCCAGTATCTTTGCCAAGAAAACCCTAAAAGGGGTCACAGAAAGTTGGAAAAGACTGAAAAGACTAAATAGCAAAAATATATGTGTGTATTATATATATAATATATGTCTATAGATGCAGATATCACACATATATATAAATAGATATATCAGGTACTGTGTTACATTCTAGATACAAATACAAAGAATGAAACAATCCCTATACTAAAGGAACTTCCATTCTGTTAAATATAAAAAGAATGAATACAATTTTTTACAAGTTTGGGAGGGGGCACTGGTATCATTGAAGAGGAATCTGGAAAGGCTTCATGTAAAAGATTGTCCTTAAGCATCATCTTGAAAAAAAATAAGGTATTTATGGAGGGAGCTTTGCAGAGAGATCAAAAAAAGGGAAGAGAAAGGGAGGCGAAAAAGAAACACAGAGAGAGACAGTGACACAGACAGAGGCAGAGAGAAACAGAAACAGAGAGAGATAGAGACAGAGACAGAGAGACAGAGAAAGAGACAGAGACAGAGGGATAGAGAAAGAGAGAGGCAGTGAGAGATAGAGAGAGGGAGAGACAGAGAAAGACACACACAGAGAGAAACAGAGACACAGAGATATAGAGACACAGAGAAACAGAGACAGAGACAGAGAGAAACAGAGAGACAGAGGCAGAGAGAAACAGAGATAGAAACAGATAGAGAGACAGAGACAGAGAAACAAAGACAGAGATAATAAATAACAGAGAAACAACTCATCTCTTTAAAAATTACAATACATCTAAAAGTATTACAACACACACAATTTTGACTTTAACAAAATGTTCAACTCCTTTGCTAGTCATTAGCCAGAGAGTTTCTTCTTTTTCTTTAGCTTGTTTAGATGCCATCAACATCTAGACATGTTTTCTTGTTTTTCTTGTTTGCTATAGCTGGAGGACATGCATGTTAACACCTATACCAAAGGAGTTTATATATGAGTTGAAAAGAAGGGTTGAAATCTGGCCCTGTGGGCACCCACTCCTCCCCTTGATTGTTTAATTCATTAAGGATTTCATGCCTGTAGGGAAGAACTTTAGCATGGCAGGACCTCTCCAGGTATCCCTCAATTTATGGCAGCTAGTGTTGGCCATTCCAAAGTTTTCACAGGACGAGTCTGTTTTCAGATGAGATCATAGATTTATTGAAGTCCAAAGTGTAGACAAAAATTCAAATCCCAACTCAGATACTTCCTAGCTCTAAGATTCTGGGGACAAAGCAACCTTTGGGGCTCAATTTTCTCATATATAAAATGAAGATTATAATAACATCTGCTTCACAGGTTTATTGTGAGAATCAAATAAAATAACTAGCAAATACCTTTGTAACTCTTTAAAGTACCACATAAAGGGGAGGTATCATTTTTACTTTAATTCTTCTTATTAACAAATCTCTAAAGCACCATATAAAAGTGAGGTGCTTGTATAGAATTATGATCAGGAAAGGATCTGGAAGATCAATCTATTCCAACCCTCTCATTTTACAGATGAGGAAACTGAGACCCAGAGAGGTAGAATCTAAGTCTCCAGCTACCAGTCAATCATAAGCATTCCTTATTACTACCAGACCTTAGTTCTCCCTCAGCCCTCCTTCAGAGGATATCAGTGAAATGTTTCCAGACTTCTCTACATCCAGGATACTGTCTTTAGGACAGATAGAGGCAGGAGAGGGAACAGGGTGCAAGGTTAACAGATAATTATGTTCAGCAAGAAAGACCCAAGGCCCTTTGGAAAGTGAGATCCTGTAATTTAGTTTTTCAATAGTTGTGATGAAGATTGGAAATATAAGTGTTAGTACGGGAAACTCTCAGGGAAAATGTTGTTCATGGAGTTTCATTGGGGGGGGGGAATAAAAAGAAGAGATATGCAATAAAAATCTGATCTGGAAGCATGATCAATATTGATTATGATGATAGCTATCAACCACTTACCATTCATGCCCTAATAGTCACGCACCACAATAACAATTGTGTATATCAATTGATGGGGCAACTAGAATGTCAGGGCTAGAGTCAGGAAGACCTAAGTTAAAAAGCCATCTTCAGATTCTGAATAGCTGTGTGACCCTAGACAAGTCACTTAATCCCATTTGCCTCAGTTTCCTCATCTGTTAAATGAGCTGGAGAAGGAAATGGCAAATCACTCCAATATCTTTGCCAAGAAAACCCCAGAGAGAGTCATGAAAAGTCATACGTGACTGAAAATGACTGAACAACAAACATCACCTGATACAGGAGAAAGGAAATTGTATTCGGAATCAGAGGCAGCTGGGTAGCACAGTGGATAGAGTCCTGGGCCACCCAAAGTCGGGAAGACCAGAGTTCAAATTCAGCCTCAGGTACTTACTTAACTATATGATCCTGTGCATGTCATTTAGCCTCTGGCTGCCTTAGTTTCTTTATCTATAAAATGGAGTAATATTAGCATCTATCTCCTAGGTTATCCTGAGTAAAAAATGAGATAATATTTGGAAAGATCTTTGAAAAGCTCATAGAATTATCTAAATGTTAGACTTACTTTCAGAGGATCTGGGGTCGGATTCCATATCTGCTATTTGCAGTAGCATTTGAATTATTTAAGGTAACAATAATTTTAATATGATCTCCTTTTTGTGACAGCAATGGTCATATACGTATGCTTCTTTGGACACTAGCCTGACTCTGACCAGATGAAACTGGATTGAGTTCTCTGTCAAATGAATGCTGGATCTCTAACCTTACACATATACTTAAAACAAGTGATTATAGCAAAAAGAATTTGTTACATATTTGAAGTTTTTTATTCATTAAAAAATTGTAAGGTTCATTAAAGAGGTCAATTTTAACTAATTTTAAAATGATTTACTTGTCCTAGTTAATGTGCCCTTTTAATAAATAATGTTATATTATAACATATTATAAAGAAGTCATGTCACTTCTCTGGGTCTTAGTTTCCTCTGTTTTAAAATGAAGTTGAAATAGACAACAGATTATTTTGCATAAGCTTTATTTGATTATAAAAATAAACCGTGTGCCAATGGATAAGAAATTCAGTATGAATCAAGAGTATGGTCTAATGACCAAGGAAGCAATAGAATCTTGGGGACTTAAAAATAAATTCCCTTTCCAACCTTTTCCTGAATACTTTCAATAAGAGTTACCTACAGAGTTTCCAAGTATCCTGTACTCTGTCCTGGCCAGACTATATTTAGTACGGTGTTCAATTCCAAGTGCCACATTTTAGGAAGAACTTTGATAAGATGGAAACTATCCAGAGGAGCAACTAAGAGGATAGATTCCTACCTATTCCAAATGATGATTAGCTAGTAGAACTAAGACTTTATCCTACAAAAGAGAAGACTTGGGTGAGAGGAGATACCTGTCTTCAAAGATTGAAGAATTGTCCAATAATAGAGGGATTTGAATTAATATGCTTGGCCCCAGAAAGCAGAACTAGGAACAAAGAGTGAAGGCTGCAAAGAGGCAAATTTGGACTTGATATAAGAACAAACTTACTAACTAGAGCTATCCAAAATAGAATGGGCTTCCTTGAGAAATAGGAGGTTCTCCTTTAACAGGAGTCATCAAGTTGACATTGTATTTATTGGGTAGAAGGAATTCTTTTCCAGGAATGGTTTGGACTGGATGGACACTTAGATACCTTCCATATGTGAAATTCTGTACTCTATACCTGTATGCATGATCTGAGGACAATATGACAGATGTGAAACTAACTTTTCATTTGAATTGAATTAAATTGATCATAACCAGACACCAGAGCCTGGTAGAAATTCCACATCCAGAGTCAGAAGTCTTGGGTTTGAATTCTCTCTCTACTGCTTACTACTTATGGCATCTTGGGCAAATCATTCATCTAGGCCTTACTTCTTCTATAAGACACAGAGATCATAATCTCCTTGTAGATTTTATCTAAATATGTGATCCTGCTTTCAGCCTCCTTATCATATTGCCCATGTAACATGGTTGCATAATCACAATTTTTAAAAATAAATGTAAAATAAGGAGCTGGTGCTAGGAAATTTGCTAAAAGAGCTACCTAGGTCACCAAGTAAGTCACCTGATGGTACTCCTGGGACTGAACTACCAGCTCAAATAACTGCATGTACAAACAGGTACAGATAGGTCCCTCTAAGTCCTCCTTTCACACATGTACAGATAGAATCTCCTTGGCTGTCACAGTTTCTTACAGCGCTTCAGTACAGAATCCATCTAACTCAAAAACTTCTCATGGCTCAGCCCCCATCCCACTGAGATTATGATCTCCCTTCTAAATTAGCAAGTCCCAAAAGAATTATACACTCTTTAGATCATAATAAATTTTGCCAAATTGTATTAAAACTGACAAAAGTATAGGATTAGAGATATGGAACAGCAAAGTCACTCACTCTTGGCAGGGTTTGAAATCTCAACTTCCTGAAATTCTTTACTATAATAAAAATGAAATTTGTATCAATTTTCAAGAATTTCTATACACGAAATCACTACTTCTCCCATTTAGTCTTCTGCTACTGGCATTTTCCAGGTACATCTAAAAGACTTTTTCAGGATAACATTTTCCAGCATCCCAAAGGATGGAAAGGAGGAAACAATCTCACCACCATCCATTTCTAAGACAAATGAAAGTTCTCTAATCTGATGATGCTTCAACAAATAGAATATAGGTACATCCCAGGGTGATAGCGTTAGCCCGTTATACAGGTGGGATTCTGAAAGATTCAGGTAGAATTCAACCAGAAATAGGAATAAAGAAAAGAAAAAAGTTTGAGATCTAAAGATTTTATTTTGCTATGTGTATTTGGAGGAAGGGAGTGATGAGATTGATCTAAAGCTTCACAAAATAAATATAACTGATCTCACCTACTAGCAGATGAAATACAACTTTGGAACCAAATCTAATATAAATGAGCAGATGATCCCATTGATTTTCTCTCAGTTAGAAGAGAAATACTAAAGATCTTCATTGAGATAATTATTTTCAGTGGGTCAGCCTTTTTATCATTAAGAGAGTATTACTGCTAGCTTATCATTGGTTAGGTTTGCCTTTTGAATTGTTTTTTTTCCCCAATAGTGATGATTTTTGCCCTGAATTGCTCAGACTCTCAAAATGAGCTCCTTTTGGACCAATTTATAAGCAAGAGACCAACTAGGGTGTGGACCTAGGTGAGGGAAGGAGGCAGAGAGAGACAGACAGAGAAGAGTGAGAGAGAGAGAGACAGAGACAAACAGAGAGAAATAGAGAGAATGAGAGATAGAGAGAAAGACAGAAAGAGAGAGTAATAGAGAAAGATAGAATATGAGAGAGAGAGAGAGAGAGAGAGAGAGAGAGAGAGAGAGAGAGAGAGAGAGAGAGAGAGAGAGAGGGAGGGAGAGGGAGGGAGGGAGAGAGAACAAGAACAAGCACACAGGATATTCCTGTATGCACAGATCAACTAATCCACATGGGTTCTCTGACTTCTCTTTGGTACTTTTGTTGGACCTTTATTCTAGAAGAGGACAGACTGTGACAATCAGGGAGGTGATGCAAACTAACACCTTCAAATTCCAATAGTTAATATAGTATTATCAGATAAATGTCTGAGACTGCCATCTTGTCACTGTGTCTAAATCTGCCTCTGACCAGATTTGCTAATCTAGGAATTCAATATAAGAATCTCATAAAAAAAATTTTTTTAAAGGCCTGGGTTTCATTTTATATATCCCTTCTCAACTAAAGTCAAATAACTTTTTAAACTTGACGTTGCTTTCATTTTCCAGACCCAAGCTCTATCTGGCTGCAATATTCACTTCACATTCCTGAGGATTGTGTGCTTATTTCTGTACTTCCTCTCCCCTGATAACATCAACATTCAGCTAAGAGTTATGGGCTCAGGCCCAGGCCTTCCAGGCCCACCTGTCCTTTTGTTTTCAGTTGGTTGACCTTTTGTATTACAATGCCCCCACAACCCACACGGTCCCTATTGGGTTTCCTCTGACTCTAGGAGATGCCATTCAAAATGAGGTGAAGTTGGAGCGTCTGAAATAGAATGTACTAAAAACAGCCAAAGAACCCTTTTCAGATGGTAAAATAATGCCAGGTCACTTACATGGAATGGAGAACGAATTTGCAAAAAGGGTGAGAGAGGGGTATCGGGGAATAAATGTTCTCATTTCATCTTATCTTCAAAGCACAGCTCAGATGCCAGCATCTATCTGAGGCCTTTGCTAATCCCACCATCTTCTCCTTTCCCCACAACCCCAAGGGGTTAGCATTAGTGTTATCTCTGTCTCTGTCTTTGTTTGTCTGCATCTCTCTCTCTCTATTTAATTTGACTTTTCCACGAATATGTTGTTTCCTCAATATAATGTAAGATTTTCAAGGGCAAGGATGTGTTCATTTTTGTCTTTGTCTTCCTACAGCCTGGTACAATGCCTTCTCCTCCTCCTCCTCCTCACACTTACATAGTGCTTTAAGATTTGCAAAGCATTTTCTAAATATTGTCTCATTTTATACTCAAAGCAGTACTGAGAGGTAGGTCATTGGTCTCCATTTTACAATTTGCCCAGGGTCATGAGTTAGTGTTGGAGACTGGATTTTAACTCAGGTCTTCCTAATGTTCTATCCATGATACAACCTAGTCTTTAAGATCCCTGTCTTGCACAAAAATGATTTCCCAGGTAATATCTAAGATTCTAAATTGCAAAGAAGATGCTGATTTGGATTGGTACTTTCTATTCCAGTGAAAACACAATTCCAGAATCAAAACAAAAAGGTGGAGCTGAAGTGTTTTGAATGAATTTCAGAGGGAAGAGAATAGTTGTGGTTAGTGTTGAAACAACTCTGCTGAGGTGACAAAGGAAATGAAAAACATTTAAAGCCCAGGTTCTTAACCTGGAGTATATATGTATGTGTGTATACATATATATGTATATATAAATATGTGTATACATAAATATATATATATATATATATATATATATATATATATAAATAAAAATATCGCAGCAAATTTAATCAGAATTTTTACAATTCTATGTACTTCATTTTACACATTTAAAAGCATTATTCTGAGAAAGGTACCATAGATTTCACTAGTTTGCCAAAGGAACAAGCATTTATTAAGTACCTATTATGTAAAAGCCACTGCTGAGTGCTTTGCAAATATTTTCTTGTTTTATTCTCACAATAATGCTGACAGGTAGGCACTATTATATTCCCTGTTTTACAATTGAGGAAACTGTGCCCAAACAAGCATAAGCATCAGATCACACAGCTCATAAGTGCGGAAGACCAAATAGAGCTTTTTAAAATACTTTCTCCATGTGTGGGCTGTCAAGGTGGAAAGAAGCCTTTTCTTTATGATCCCCCAAACATGGTCTAGGCTTCCTGGGGAGGAATAACTATAGCCAATAATAATAACATTTCTCTAAAATTTTAGAGTTTGCAAATCATGCATTTCTTCATCAGGATTTAGAAATGTAGATATCACCAGGCTTTAGAGATCAAAAGTGCCTCAGAATTCCAACTAGTCTATTTTGCTGATGAAGAAACTGGGATCCACTGAAAAGTGACTTCTTCAAGAACACATAATAGGTTGAGGATTCAAACTCAGAACCTTTTTGTCTCAGTTTCCTCATCTGTAAAATGAACTGGATAATGAAATGGCAAACCACTCCGGTATCTTTGCCTAGAAAGTCCCAAATGGGGTCAAAAACAGCATGGCAGGACTGAAAGAACTAACATATCCCACATGATTGTTGTGAGATCCAATCTAGGTGCAGATAATAGTGCAGTATTTGCAAGAAAAGTTCTGAGTTTGAATCCTCAACCTACTATGTGTTCATACCTGCAATTACTTTAAGGTACTTAATATATGCTTGTTGATTGATGGATTCCTATTTAGTTAATGAAAAAACAAGAGTTAAAAGAGCTAAAGAGTAGTTAGAGCAGCAGCCCTGAGTTCAAATCTGGTCTCAAACACATAACACTTCCTAGCTGTGTGACCCTGGGTAAGTCACTTGACCCCAATTGCCTCAGGGGGGGTAAAAAAGAGCTAAAGAGACTTGCACAAAGGAGATCAACCAAATCATTTCCAATGGAGCAGTAATGAACTGAACCAGCTAAGCCCAGAGAAAGAACTCTGGGAGATGACTAAAAACCATTACATTGAATTCCCAATCACTATATTTATGCCCACCTGCATTTTTGATTTCCTTCACAAGCTAATTGTACAATATTTCAGAGTCTGATTCTTTTTGTACAGCAAAATAACGTTTTGGTCATGTATACTTATTGTGTATCTAATTTATATTTTAATGTATTTAACATCTACTGGTCATCCTTCCATCTAGGGGAGGGGGTGGGGGGTAAGAGGTGAAAAATTGGAACAAGAGGTTTGGCAATTGTTAATGCTGTAAAGTTACCCATGCATATAACCTGTAAATAAAAGGCTATTAAATTAAAAAAAAAAAAAGAGACTTGCACACAGGTGTGTTTTTAACCCACCAGAAGACAGTGCTGACTAATAACCAATTCCCAATCAACAATAAGACTCCTAGCACTGGGTTGTCTTGCACTCCTTTAGATATTATAAATCCCACCTGATTTGTGCCAGGGAACACTCAACAAAACATCACACTCTCTTTGGTTCTGGTCTGGGTGAATGTATCCAGTTAGTCTCATGCCCTATGCTCCAAGCTATTGAGAAAATACTGACCTTCTCTCTTTATTCTGTTTTTTAAGGAACCCTAATGACCAGATTTTAGCATAATGGAGTAGACCACACAAGTATGACTTAACTATATACAGCCTGTACTTATGACTAAAAAGCAAAAGAAATAAAATCAAGTCAAGTAAAAACGATTGCAATGTAGACCGTCCAGTCAGGACTCTTCCTTTGGCCTGCCCCAAAGGGAAGAGTTCCCAGTCCCAGCCCAAGGGCTCAGACTCAGCTATGCCCTTCGGAAGCTGCAAGCATCTCCCCCATGCTAAAATTAGTAAATACCCAGTAAATACCTGATGCTGAAGACTACAGCATCCTTCCATCTTCCTTTTTACCTTTGGTCTCCTGCAGAGCTTATGTCCATCTTAGTATCCCCAGCATTTACTTATTATGAATCGAATAAGCACTTAATACCATCCCTTCCTTCCACATCTCAACTTTCTGCATAGCAATTTTGATATCTCTTAGTTCATCATAAGAAATTAAATGTGAATTTTGTGGGAGTTTTGCAGAAGCCACAGACAACACTTGAAGACTAGTAGATGACACAGATCCCAAATTTTTAACCCAAATACTTAACTTTTACAATAAAGTACTGTAAATACCCCATAAAAGAAAAAGAAAAAATTCAGACTTCTCTGATACCAAAAAATTTTATATGAATTTTTTCCAGATCTTAGGTATATTGAGCATATTATAACCCTTGAGATATGGAAAGGTATCAAGATATTAGAGACACTCTGTTTTCCAGAACTATGGCCCAGCAAGCAAACTGCTTCAGGTTTGGTATAACAACAATCCTTTGCCTCACTTTGTGGATGATCTCAGCCACAACAAAATCCCAGAATTGTTTCACATAATTATCACACAGCTTTGACCAGCACCAGGTGCTCTCTGAGCTTGAATAAGCACCTGCTGTATCCGTGATCTGGTCACAAAGCCCTCTTAGGAATCAAACTTGTCAGCTTATTGCTCTTATCCCTCATTGTCAGTGTTACAATGTGTATTAGTACTCAGGTTTGGCTACACTAAAGCAGGTCCCCTGCACATCCTTGCTTGCAAGCTGTTTCCCTAGCTTTGAAATTAAATTTTTATTTGATTCCTGACTCTCCTCTCTCTAACTTACCCTATTCAGCTCTGGTCATCCACAGGTTAGAGGCTGGATTGGTCAGTTAACAATAATTGGTATCAGAAGCGGGACTGGAAACAGAACCAAGCTATTGGACTCTCCAATACCAGTGGGTCAGACTAGTGGGTCCAGTATCAGGGATCTATTTTACCAGAGTCTGACCCCACCTTGTCTGGGGAGTCCTTTACCCTTGTCCTTGCTCCAATCCTCCAAGTTCTTGCCATGGGAAAACTCCAGGATCCCCCTGGTGACCCAGTTCATCTTGGATCACCAGTAAGGATACCCTTTCCTAAAATGCACACCCCAGTGGAATGGTCTCTCCGCATGCCTCTGCTATTTTAAAACTACATGCCTCTATAAAATTATAAACCTCTGCTGTTTTTAAACTGCACACCTTGGTGACTGTGTTCCTCTGTTAAATTAGAATTATAATTACACATTTTGTTAAAAAATAGAATTATAATTACACATTTTGTTTTAAAAAGCTATCTTTATCTGTTTGTATGTGTCTTGTGGTTTGGTCTCTGATTACATCTTTACAAAGTGTAAAATGTCTGTGTTGGGTTTGTGCTGTGAACTGGCTTTTTGTTATTTTGAAAGATTTTAAATGAAAGACTTCTAAGGGCTATAGCCAGAGAATTTATATCACTGGGGAAGATTAATGAACTTTCATAGTTGAGGCAATTGTTCCAGTAAGGAGGACTAACTTCCATTTTAGGCTTTCCATGGGAAAATCCGTTATAAGAAAAAAAAATCTGTAGAATACCCTTTTCCTGACATTTCAACTTTCTATTATGCTGGAATTACACAAATAAAGTCAAATAATCAAAGTTTGTGGAATCAGTTAAAAAAAAAATTTAGTAGATTTGAGAGGTTTGGATTAATCATTTTAAGACCAGAGGAGAACTCCTGCTATTTGGGGTAATTATAGGAACTCACTCCTTTCTGAAATATCTTTGTAAGTTTTGAAACAGCATTCTGTAAAATTTGTTTAAAGAAAAATAAGAATTATATTTTTATAAAAGTTTCAAAAGTAAATGGCAATATTAATAGATTTATTGATCTAGGACAATGAAAGAAGGCAGCTAGTTTAGAAGTAATCCCAGAGTAGGAAAAAAAATAGGTAAATGGTTTGCAAGTTCCAGGGGAAATGAATTGATGCAGAATAAGATATATTGTATTTTATTTCTACAATAGCAGCTATATTGGCAAGGCAAATAACTTTGAAAGACTTAGTCACTCTGATCAACAAAATGACCTACCATAATTTCAGAGGACTTATAATAATATATGCTGCTTACCTTCGGTATAGGATTCAAGGTAAAGAGATATATATGTGTATTTGGACATGGACAATATGGGAATTTACTTTGCTTGACTTAACATGTTTATAAAGGAAATTTTGTTTTTCTTGTTTTCACAACTAGGGAAGGGAACAAAAAAGGGAGAGAAGGTATACCTTGAATTGAAAATAAAATTTAATTTCAAAAAAGGATCATTGACTTGGGAATAAGAGGGCCTTATTTTTGAATTCTGGCTCTACTACATACTAATTGTACTGGACTCCTCTGTGACTCAGTTTCCTCATCTGTAAGATATATGAATTTGACTTTGTAAAAATTTTTGTAGCACCTTCTAAAATTGTATATGTGATTTATTCCCACTATTCTTTTTGGGTTTAATAATAGTCCCATGAGACAGGTATTCTAAACAGATTTTTTTTTTCAATTTTCAACTTTTTCATCCCAACTCTTTACCATATTCTACACACACACACAAAAAAAAATTACAAACTTTCTTATTTGTAAAATAGAGATTATTATAGTTGCATTGCCTACCTCTCGTGATTATCATGAGGACTAAATTATATAAGGTATAAAAAGGATTTTTTCAACATGAAGCATTATATAAACCAAAGCTATTATGTCATATTAATTGTCATTCCCATCCCATGGGAATAGCTCTGACCCAATCTCCTTCCACTTCCCTGAATGGTTGATTGTTAATCTGAACATCTGGTACCTACTGTTGTTTTCTTTTATTATTCTTCTCTACTTTGGTGTATAAAGGCTCACACTGTTTCTAGGAGAGTTTCCGTGACTCTCACCAAGGTTACAGGGCCCACTGATCCTGCAAGAGAACCATATTCCTAATTCCCCTCCCAGCAAAGACTCCTTGGGGCCCCGACTATCCCATGCTATTTGTCTAGGGAAAGTGGGCTCCATCTCACCAAGCCATTTCCTATCCTTTTTAGTCTATTAAAGGCACAAAAAATTGCTGGTTTTGTTCATTCTGATGTCTTTATTTCCCAACGTCCTTTGAAAATGCTATCAGAAAATGGGGAGGACACCTATAGTACTTACAGCATTGGCTTGTTTCAAGGCTCAAATGAGATCTCATAAGCCTTAAAATTATCCCAGGAAGGACAGCCCCTACAACAGAAAGTCGCCAAAGCTGAAAATCAAGTGGCTTGTTTATTTCATCCCATATCCTTTTCTGTCCCCTCTGGTCTATAATTTGTATGTCTTTCAGAGACTTATAAAAAGAGCATAGAATACTGGGTAGGAGGATTCTCTTTCTTTAGAACAGTCACAAAGTCAATAACCAGGTCTGCTGGTTGTACACTATCCATGAAATTAAGCATATACTTTCCCCCTCCCAAGGTTCTCAAATGCTGTGGTCTCATGCTACAGGTAGATGAGGACCAGTCAGGACTCACTGGATTAACAAGGAGCCAATGTGTGGGGAAGGGTATTACCCTGACATTTCCATTGTATTTCAGTACTTTAAGAATCTGCAATTTTGTATTTAAGCCAAATCTCACTCCACTTCCCAAGACTCTAGCCTCACATGAACCAAGTTCGAACCTGAGAGCTGACCTCTAAATATCATTTTCTGACTTTGGTTCATCGTTTCTATCTGTTGTTACCAGAGGAAATCTCTAAAATAAAGTTCTCATGTAGCTCATTTCTAAATTTTCGCAAATGGGGCGTTTCCTGGTCATTGGACCAGTCTAAGTATCAAGATAACACATGTAAATCAAGTATGGGATTTAAAAAAAAAAAAAAAAAAGATTTCTATTATCCCTTTGCATCTTCTGCATTTTCTGTGCAAAGGAAAAATAGAATCCTCTTTTTTTGAGAATTTGTTTATTACAGAAACATAAAAGTACTCGATTATCTCATCCATCAGCTCTCTTCAGAAGAAAATTTAACTAGTTGTTGCTATTAGATCCTTTTTATCAAGAAAGCATAAATGAGCCTGCTAAGGATTGATCCCTTCATATTCAACTCTTAAAAGGAAACCAATCAACCTGATTTAGAATAAATATTTCTCCTACCACATCTCCCTTCCCTAAGTAAAGGGAAAGGGAGCACTGAAAGAATTCAAATTTTTAAAAATTTTTTAAAATGCATGTGCATCACACAGTATAAAAGTACTTTAAAAAGTACATTCAATAGGATGGGGTGGGGAATGACAGAGAGGTGGGGTTAGAACAGTTTACAATCTCATTGCAAAAGTCTTCTAATGATTAAATAGGAGGGGCATGAGGCACATCAGAGTCACAGTAACCAGTAACATAAGATGTAGTCAACAGTCACTGGTCAAAGTCATTGGTAGCAAATTAAGAAGTCATAAGCTTCTTGTATGTAACCCCTTCAGAAAACTCAGTCAATATTGAAATTCACACCCAACCACCACTCTCCAATGTTCTTTGGCCCACAAGGAAAAAGCTTCCTCTTCCTGGGAGCCCCTAAGGGGAACAAAGTCAAAGTCTTGCCCCTGTAGAAGCTCCTACTGAATAGTTACCCTATTCATCTGTGGCATTTGGTTAAAGATTCTTCCTCACCCTAACCCAGGGACTCAAAATTGCCACTGTCATCGGAGAGATTTCCTCTTTTCCAAACAAATTTGCACTTTACATGATTATGTAAAGACAGCTTCATCTCCCTCATATCACAATTTCATCCTTTGGTGACCCAAAATCTTACTAGGTAGACATTGTTCCAACCATGGAATTATGAAGACCTTTAAATGACAAGCCAAAGGATTTTATATTTGATCCTGGCATTAATAGGAGTCGTCAGAGTTTTTTGAATTAGAGGAGTAATATAGTCAGACCTATATTTCAAGAAAAATTACTTTGGCAGCTTTGTAGAGAATGAACTGGAATAGGGAGAGGCTTGAAAAAAAAAGGCCAATTCAGGGATGGCTATAATAGTCCAGGCAAGAGTCAAAAAAAACCTAGAGTGATGTCTATGTGAGTCTCACAAGCCAGTCATGCACCCCACAAGCTGACACACTAGGAATATTCACAAGGCACCCTAATCCTCTGGATTTCCCCTTTTACTGATTTTCCATCAGAAAACCAGTTCCTTGTTCTCATTATTATGATAGTTAGAAGGAGTATGTATAGACAGAGGGCAGGAGGGCACCAGTATGACAGTATGAGTTGAATATGGAGGGATAATATCCTTTTTTTATAAAATGATAAAAATTAAGGAGTGAAAGAGGAATGTACTAAGAGACAGGGAAGGGGAGAAGTAGAATGGTGCAAATTAATCTGTCATAAAAAAAAGAGGCAAGAAAAAGCTTTTATAGTAGAGGGGAAGAGGGGGAGGAGAGAGTGAGTGAGTGAATCTTGCTCTCTCAGAATTGGCTCAGGTGATAAAAGAGAGGGCATATTGGGGGAGGGAGTGGTTTGTAGCAAAACACTTTTGAGGAGGCACAGGGTGAAAGGAGAGAGAATAAACAGGGGGAAATATAGTTAGCGATAGTAAGTATAAAAAAAATTTAAGCAAGTTTCTCTAATGGAAGTGTTCTCTGAAAAATGATGATCAGGATGCTCTCAGAAAAAAAAAAACCTGGAAAGTTCTCTACGAACAAAATGAAAATGAAAATATACTGTATACAAAGTAATAGCAATGTTCTAAGATGACCATCTGTAAATTACTTTGTAATATTCAGTAATACAATCGTCCACAACTACTTTGAGGAATTTGTGATAAAAAATCCTGTCCATACCCAGGGAAGGAACTAACTGATCCAGTCTGCATTCAGACTCGGGGCATTCTCTATTTCTCTCTCCATCTCTCTATTTTTAACTTAATTTTTCTTGAGGGTTTTTATTTTCATTAGGGTGGAAGATCTATGTTTTCTTTCACAACTTGACTTTTATGGAAATATTTTACATAATTTCATACGTGGTTTCTTAATTGTGGGTGGGGATAAGGGAGAGAAACTAGAATTCAAAAATCTTAAAAACCAAATGAAAAAAATTGTTTTGACTGTAACTGGAGAAAATATTAAATAAATAAAATTAGAATAGCAGAAAGAGAGAAGAAAGAAAGGGAGAAAGAGAGAACGATAAAGAGAAACAGAGAAAAAGAGAGAAAGGGAAGAAGGAAAGGGAGAAAGAAAGGAAAGAAGGCAAGAAGGGAAAGAAAGGAAAGAAAGAAAAAGAAAACCAATTCCTTCAGGGGCTCACTGGAAGGAGGAAAGGAGGCAAAGCATTTGGGATTAGAATTCAGAACATTAATCTTCAAAGGGAATAAGAAAAGCAGAGGTTTCAAGCTTGGACAGGTTTTGTTCTAAAGGTAAAGAAAAGAGAGAACAATACTGTTAAAGAAAGGAGGAAGAAGGGGGTGGAACTTGCTATTTCTCATAATTGGGATGTGTGAGAAGAATATACAAAAAATGGAGGAAATGGGGGGAGAAGGTGTCAGATGAAACTAACTCTAATATGAAACAAAAGAGAACTGAATACATCCTAAACAGTCTGGGGTAGAAACATCACACTCGACCAAGAAACAAAGATGTGGGGAGAAAGGTTAACAGGGAAATAATACTGGAAATAGTCACAATAGTCCAGATTATGAAGAAAAGATTAAAAAGGGTTTAAGGAAGGGGGCGTGTTAGACTCTTAAGTGAGTGCCTCAGATTGCCTCTAAGACTATTGAGGAATAGCCAAACAATTTTGGTACATGAATATAATGGAATGGTACCATGCTGTAAAAAGACAAAAGGAGGTAACTGAAAATTTTGCATAGTTTGAATCAACATGAAATAATATGAATAAAACTGGGAGAAAAATTATATAAGAATGGCAACATTGTAAAGAAAAACAACTTAGAAAGACTCAACTGATTTCATCAAAGGGACTCAATTATTGTTTAATTCTAATTACATGGGAAAATGAAAGCAATCCTAAGTGCTTTCATTTGACCTTAACCCTAATGAGCGATATAAAAGTTACTCTAAGTACTTACAGGTGCTGACTTTAAAGAGCTCATGATATACATTCCCATAATTCAAAATTAACTACCATATTTGTGACCCAGCTAGAAGATCTTTCCCCTTAACAGGGCTGCCTCTTCCTTGCATCGTCTTTTCTCTAAGGTCCTCAATGGAAATTAGAGTATTCTTACAAACCCATTGAGGGTTGCCTGTTATATCAGAAATTGGCTAAAAACATCAACATTTGGGTGAATAGTCTAAGACCTTCTCAGTCTTGCAGTTGGGAATTGCCTGAGCCGTGGGGGGGACCTCAAGAGCCCTCATTCTGGGCACTCATTTTGGGTCTGTACTGAAAAATTTGACTGATTTAGAACAATCAGGTGAGGTGATGTCTTTGGGGATGTTTTAAGTTTGACAGGGCAAAAGGACACTGCTGCTCCAATCTTGACATCATGATACAGTTTTACTAACACTCCCATAAGCCAACAATAATAATAGCTAACATTTATATGGTACTTACTATATCCTAGACACAGTGCTAAGTGCTTTATAATTATCATCCGACTCGATCTTTACAATGACCCAGACAAGTACATGCTATTATTATCTCCATTTTACTAACAACAACAAAAAAAAAAAAAAAAAACAACTGAGGTAGACAGAGGCTAATTCCTTGTGTAAGAAACAAAATACCTTACTAAGAACTCCATTGACTCACTGATGAATGCTGGAAATTTTTTTATTTTACATTCTTGCAAGAGTGAGTGCCTAGGCTAGGAGGCATCTTTTTGAAATCACAAAGTCAATCTTTTATTTGCTATCCTGGAGTGCAAGTCTCTGTCTTATTCCCCATTAATTGGGTGTTAGAGAAGTTACCGAGTGTGAATCTCCACTCCTCATTACATAAGCCAGTCCCTGCCATCAAGGAGCTTACATTCTTATGGGGAAAGATAACCAGAGAAAGGGAACAAGGCAAAGTCCAGAGGATTCCTGTTCAAATCTAAAACCACCACCCCAATACATTTTTTGATTTCCTTGTGGATCCCAGCCTCCCATTTCTTAGGTTTTAGTTTTCTAATTTCAGTTTCATTTCTCCAATTCAATTTTCATAACTCTAGGGAAACTAAATCCCCATCCAATTCTTACATTTGATCTCAGAAACACAAATAAGTGTCTAAATTCAAATCTGAATTCAGGTCTTTCCGGGCAGACAATCCAGACTGATCAATCATATTCATTTTAACCCTTTGTCTTGAGAGCCATGTCCAGAGCTTTAGATAGGAAAGAGTATCCTCATCACTGTCCACAGGAACTTCCCATTTCAGGAATTTCATAAATGCTGCTTCTCTGCCCCCTTTTCGCATTCTGATCATGACCTTAAGATGGTCAAGATATGGGGAAATGGGCACTGCTTTTACCTATATCTGCTAACTTCCCTAATTTTAGTTTTCCAAAAGAAATTGTTAGACCTTTGGTGAGGAAAGTGGAGAAAGGATTTGGTATAAGGTATTTTTTTGGAATTGATAGTTAAAGAAAGGCTACCATGGTATCTAGTTCAAATGAATCCAAAAGCTTTAGGATTAAGATACTGAGAAAATGCTTTCTTAATATTTCTCAAGATAGAGTGGGGTTGTTGAAAGTGAGTTTCTAATTGGAACAAGAGGTTTGGCAATTGTTAATGCTGTAAAGTTACCCATGTATATATCCTGTAAATAAAAGGCTATTAAAGAAAAAAAAAAAAGAAAAGAAAACTAACTGGGCTATTTTGGAAGAGACAATAAAAGACTGTACTTAAAAAAAATTACTTTATTCCAATGTCTGTAAATAATCCAATAAATAATTTTAAAAATGTGCTAATAAAAGAATGTACTACCTATGACTCTCCCACTATTCCAGATAAATATTTTAATTTGAACAACAACAACCAAAAAAAAAAAAAAAAAAAAAAGAAAGTGAGTTTCTACCTTTGCCACCACACCTGTTGGGGATATTGAATATGTGTTTTAAATGCAGTTGAAATTCAGGTAAACAATAAACATATATTAAATACCTGTTCCATGCCAGGTATTGTACAAAATGCTGGGCATACAAAGCAAGACCAAAGACAGTCTCACAGGGAATTCACAATCTAATAGTAGAGACAATATACAGAAAAATGTATATTAACAAGCTATATATAGAATAAATTGGAAACAATCAACAGAGGGAGAACATTAGAAAAAAGAGGGACCAGCAAAGGCTTCCTGTAGAAGGTAGGATTTTGGCTGGCACATAAATGAAGACATTGGTGCAATTAATGTCAGGAATACTGAATTTGGAGTCAGAGGCCCTGACTCTACCACTTGTCTGGTCTGTATGACCTTGAAAAAGTCACATAAGCAAGTCTTTAAGCCTCAGCTGTTTTGTCAGTAAAATATGATAGGTATGGTGCACAAGGCACAAGGCTCAGGAGCCTCCAACCCTGAGCAAGTCACTTCACCCTGCTTGCCTCAGTTTCCTCATCTGTAAAATGAGCTGCAGAAGGAAATGGCAAACCTCTCTAGTGTCTTTGCCAAGAAAACTGCAAACAAGGTCATGAAGAGTAGATACAAGACTCATCAACAATACAACTACAAAAATGAGTGTATCCCAGCTGACTTCAGAGCTATAATCCTATGACCCTCGAGGTCACTGGCCCTTATCCCATCTGCTTCTTCATTTCCTGGTTATTATCAAGGAGAGTGATTTCTCTTTTGAAATTTCTGCCAATATTACCCCTGCCATACCCTTCTGATGTGGTTTTCCACTTATGACTACGCTGCATCTAGTTGGATTGCTTTGGGTTTTAAGTGGGAGTAAAGAAGAAGAAAAGGAAAAAGAGGACAAAGAAAGGAAAAAGAAGAAGAAATAAGAGGAGCAGAGGATCCTGGCAATAATAATAGCCAATATTATTATAGGGCAGCTAGGAGTCACAGTGGAAAGAGTGCTAGGTCTGGAGTCAGGAAGACTCATCATCCAGAGTTCTAATCTGACCTCAGATACTTAACTAGCTGTGCGATCCTGGGAAAGTCACTTCCTAATCTTTACTTCAGTTTCCTCATCTGTAAAATGAGCTGGAGAAGGAAATGGCAAAACCACTCCAGTATTTGCGCCAAGAAAATCCCAAAGAGGTTGTGAAAAAATGGACATGACTGGAAAATGATTGAACAGCAACAAATATTATTATATAGCACTTTAAGGTTTGAAAAGTATTTTACAAATATTATCTTCAATACTATCTAAGTTTCTTGGTTCTGTGGATAAGGAAAAAAGAAAGGTTGCAGGGCCTAGTGTTAGCAACATGTCTACAAAGTCTAGAACAGGAGAAAGGAGGGAAGTGCAGTAGAGAAGGCCAGAAGTGGAGCTGGGGAGAAAGCTATCAGATACAAGGATTTTTTTTAAAGAGTAGGAAAAGAAACAAAAAGACTGCATTTATGGATACAGATTTCTAATATACATTAACAAATATTCTTTTCTTGACAAATATTAACTTATATTGCTGTCCTATTAGTTGGACTGTCTATTAAAAGGCATCCCTGGTATAGGGCAGTGAGGTGGTTCAGTTCCTGCAGTCAGGAAGACTCATCTTCCTGAGTTCAAAACAACACTTGGATCCTAGAAAAGTTACTGAATCTCTGGACCTCAGTTTCCCCATCTATATAAAAGGGGGTTGGACTAGTTGGAATTTTGAAGTCTCTTCCACCTCTAAGTCTGTGTATGTGTCCATTGTCTGGCATTGATCAATAGAACTAACACTTTCTTAGAATCATTGAATGTTAGAACTTGAAGATAATTTAGAGATTACCTTATAGAATCCACCCATTTTACTGATGGGTTTAGAGAAGCCAGATGATTTGCCCAAGGTTTCATGAGTGGTAGTTAGTTGAGTTGGGATTTGAATTCAGATTTTTAAGCTCCAAATGCAGTGAGTGTTCTTTCCACCATATTGCACTGTGATTTGAGAGATGTTAGTATGGGAAAGTGAATCTAAAATTTGAGGAAGTGAGAAATTAAAACTTAAGTCCCTGATAAGGATATTGAAGTTGTTAAAATTTTGAAGCAAAGTAGAAGTCTGAATAGTATCATATACTTCTTAAGAGTTTGTTTTTAATTAGGATAAATTGTGATGAATCAGGAAGTTGACTTGCCCCGAAGACAAAAAGCTGATGTTGGAAGTCAAAAGAAAAGAAAAGAGGTTTTTTTGTTTTTTTGTTTTTTTTTCTGGTTGCCTTTAAACATCTGCTGAAAAAATAATTATTTTGAATGATGTGTGTGTGTGTGTGTGTGTGTGTGTTCAGCAAAGTCACATGCTAACTTGTGATCTAATCATCTGATGAGCAGGAAAATCTTCCAATATTTAATTTTCCCATGTGGCATTTAATGCTAAAAAGGAAGTCCACATTAAGCAAATAAGTCTCTGACTTGTACATTCTCTTTTTCTTCCAAGTATTGAATTTGTTGTAAGACACTTTTCTCTGCTAAAGATTTCTTCATAGTGGGACCTTTGGCCACATAGAGACTTAGTCTGGATTTAGCAACCTTTGAGAGACCAAGTCAAACTCTCTAACCCAAAACCTTTCCCTATGCTGTCTCAAATCATAGCTATTTCTTTCCCTTCTTTCCTCCCTATTTTCTCCTTTCCTTCTCTACAACCATTTACTCACTCTGAGTAATAATGACAATAATAATGTTGAAGATAGAGAGTATTTCTATAGTGCTTTAACATTTGCAAAGAGCTTTATAAATATTCTCTCTTTTTGTCCTTATGACAACCCTAAGAGTTAGATACTATTATTTTCCCCATCTTTTAGTTGATGAAATTGAGGCAAGCAAAAGTTAAATGACTTGCCAGGCTCATACAACTAACTAGAAAGAGATCTTTCTAATGGCAAGCCCAGCCCTCTATGCACTGTGTCACCTAGCTTTTCCACTGCAAAATCGCCTTCAATCATGTGTATCTTGCTAGTAATGGCAATAGAGATAAAGAGAAGTGCTAGAAATGACAATTTTCAATCTTTACATAAATGTTAATTTAACCATTGGTCTAAGTACAAGAGCTTTATCCCAATTAGAATTATGTATGGTTTAACCTACAAGGAAGATGGAATAGGATGTGTTTGCCAACAACAAAGATGATATCTACTCAAGAGAACTATAGAAAGTAAAGAAATAAAATTGCTCTGGTTTTTTAAAAAATATAGATCACTCCTCATGTGATCTTTGGAAAATTTCCAAATCTCTGGGACTCAATTTCTTCATCTGTAAAACAAGAAAGTTTGACTTAATGATCTCTCAGGTCCCTTGCAGCTCTAATATTTTGTGATTCCATAACTCAGATATGGTTTATGTCTCATTCCTCATGCTTTATGTTTCAATAGTGTTCCCAAATTATTGGGCAAAGGATCAATAACCTCAAGAAAATTTCAAAATCTAGGTACAAGATACAACTATAATTAGTGGCTAGTCTTTTGTAAAGACAACTAAAAGAAAGCCTTGTTTGTATTCTCATTCCATAAAAGTTCTGTTCAGATGTCTCATCCTGGTTTAAAATGACCTGGTTTCTCAAAGGCTCATGTGAATATATCACAAGTGCTGGCAAGTTTCACCAAGCAACAACAAACTGTGCTAGAATCAGCCAAAGGACCAAGAGGCTCCTAACTTAGCAGCTTGGCCACTAGCTGATGAATTCTCTGGCCATCACTATCCATTAGATAGATGAAAATGCAAAATCGCCTTCAATCGTGTATCTTGCTAGTAATGGCAATAGAGATAAAGAAAAAGTGCTTGAAATGATAATTTTCAACCCTTACATAAATGTTAATTTAACGATTGGTCTAAATACAAGAGCTTTATCCCAATTAGAATTATGTATGTTTTAACCTACAAGGAAGATGGAATAGGATGTGTTTGCCAACAACAAAGATGATATCTATTCAAGAGAACTATAGAAAGTAAAGAAATAAAATTGCTCTGGTTTTTTAAAAAGTAGGATTAAAGCTATAAGAAGGGATATGAACCACTGGAAAAGGTGGCAGGTCAGTTATGAAATGAAATGAAATTAAAATAGATGGGGTGGAGTCAAGATGGTAAAGAAAACAACAGAAAAAAATTCTGACCATAGAAAGTTAGTATGGCAACAAAAAGATCAAAACAACACTCAGAAAACAAGGTCAAAGCTTCTACATCCAAAGCCTCTAAGAAAAATATGAACTGCTCTTAGGCCATGGAAGAACTCAAAAAGGATTTTGAAAATCAAATAAGAGAGGTAGAAGAAAAATTGGGAAGAGAAATGAGAATGATGTAAGAGAATCACGAAAAAAACGTCAACAATTTGTTTGTAAAGAAGACCAAAAAATTCTGAAGAAAATAGCACCTTAACAAACAGACTAGGTCAAATGGTAAAAGAAGTATAAAAAAAATGAAGAAAATTCCCTGAAAAGTATGATTGGCTAAATGGAAAAATTCACTGAAGGAAAAATGCCTTAAAAAGTAAAATTGGCCAAAAGGAGGAGGCATAAGAGTTCACTGAAGAAAATAATGCCTTAAAAATTAGATTGAATAAATGAAAACTAATGACTTTATAAGAAATCAAGAAACAATAAAATAAAAACTAAAGAAATGAAAAATAGAAGACATTGTGAAATATGTCATTGGAAAAATAACTAATCTGGAAAATAAATCCAGGAGATATAATTTCAAAATTATTAGATCACCTCAAAGGCATGATTTTAAAAAGGAGTTTAAATATCATCTTTCATTGTTAAGGATTATTAA
The DNA here is from genome assembly GCF_902635505.1 of Sarcophilus harrisii. Taxonomy (NCBI): domain Eukaryota; kingdom Metazoa; phylum Chordata; class Mammalia; order Dasyuromorphia; family Dasyuridae; genus Sarcophilus; species Sarcophilus harrisii. Next base: position 503,834,866 of record NC_045427.1, on the reverse strand, counting down.
TAATTATCCTTAATTAATAACAATCCTTAATAATTATTAAGGAAACCGCCCTGATATTCTAGAACCTGAGGGTAAAATAGAAATTGAAAGAATCTACTGATTACCACCTCCTGAAAGAGATCCCAAAATGAAAATTCCCAGGAATATTATAACCAAATTCTAAGAGCTCCCACATCAAAGAAAAGATATTGCAAGCAGCCAGAAATTCAAGTATCATGAAGCCATAGTCAGGATAACGCAAAATTTAGCAACTTTTATATTCAAGGATTGGAGGGTATTCTAAGAATATGGTATCCTGAAAGGTAAAGGAATTAGAATTACCACCAGCAAAAGTGAGTATCATCCTTCAGGTGAAAAAATGGATATTCAACAAAATAGAGAACTTTCAAACATTCTTGATAAAAAAAGTCCAGAACTGAATAGAAAATTTGACTTTCAAGTACAAGACTAATGAGAAGCATAAAAAGGTAAATGGGAAAAGGAAATATAGTTATAGTTAAACTGTTTATTCCTACATGAGAAAATCATACTTTATTTTTTTTTGTTTGTTTTTTTATTTTTTTTTTTATTTAATAGCCTTTAATTTACAGGATATATACATGGGTAACTTTACAGCATTAACAATTGCCAAACCTCTTGTTCCAATTTTTCACCTCTTACCCCCCCCACCCCCTCCCCTAAATGGCAGGATGACCAGTAGATGTTAAATATATTAAAATATAACTTAGATACACAATAAGTATACATGACCAAAACATTATTTTGCTGTACAAAAAGAATCAGACTCTGAATTATTGTACAATTAGCTTGTGAAGGAAATCAAAGATGCAGGTGTGCATAAATATAGGGACTGGGAATTCAATGTAATGGTTTTTAGTCATCTCCCAGAGTTCTTTTTCTGGGTATAGCTAGTTCAGTTCATTACTGCTCCATTAGAAATGAGAAAATCATACTTTAATTCATAAGAATTTTCTCAACAGGCAGAGAACACAGCTGTGAGGCAAATATAAAGGAATGAAAACTAAAAAAATAAAATATTGGAGTGCATGAGGAATGTACTGGGACAAAGGGAAAGGGAAAAGCCAGAGAAAGCTTTTACAGTGGAGGGAGAGAAACAAGAGGTTAGGGGAAATGAGCAGACCTTACTCTCATCAGAATTGGCTCAAAAGGGGAATAGCATACACACTCAATTGGGTATAAAAATCTATCTCATCCTTACAGGAAAGTAGGAGGGGAAGGGGACATGAGAAGGGCAGCAGTGTTAAAAGGGAAGGAAGATTTAGGGAAGGGGTAATTAGAAGCAAAACACTTTTAAAGAGGGCCAGGTTAAAAAGAGAGAGAAAATAAGATAAATGGAGGGGGTGGAACAGGATGGAAGGAAATACAGTAATAGTAACTATGAAAAAAAATTAAGCAAGTTTCTCTGATAAAGTTCTCATTTCTCATACATATAGACAATCAGTCAAACTTATAAAAATAAGAGCCATTCCCCAGTTGATAAAAGATCAAGAGATGGAAGTAACCAAAGCTATCTATAGCCATATTAAAAAATGCTCTAACTCATTACTAATTGTAGAAATGCAATTCTACAATTCTGAGGTACTATCTCATACCTGTTAGACTGGCTAATAGAACAGAAAAGAGAAATGACAAATAGTGGAAATGTGAGGAAAATGGGGAACTAAATGCACTGTTGGTGGAATTCTGATCTGACTGAAAACTGATTCAACCTTGTCTTGTAGAGCAATTTGGAGCTATGCCCAAAGGTCTATAAAAACTCCCTTAGACTTAGCAATACTACACTAGGTTTGTATTCCAAAGAAATAAAAAAACAAAATGGAAAAGAATTTATATGTACAAAAATATTTTAGCAACTCTTTTTTGGGGGATTGGGAGATTTGAGAGGATTCTCATCAATTGGGAAATGGCTAAACAAATTATGGTATTATGATGGTATACTATTGTACTATAAGAAATGATGAGTAGAATACTCTCAGAAAAACCTGGAAAGACTTATATGAAGTGATGCAAAGTAAAATATACTGTGTTCAAAGTAACAGCAATATTATAAGATGATCAACTGTGAATGACTTTGCTATTCTCAGAAATATAATGGTGCAAGACAACTCTGAAAGACTTATGATGAAAAATGCTATCCATCCCCAGAGAAAGAACTGATAGTGGCTGAATACAGGATTAAAGCATACTCTTTTTTTAAATTTATTTTTATTGAGGTTTTTTTTTCTATGTTCTTTTTCACAACATGACTAATATGGAAACGTTTTGCATGATTACACATGTATGACCTATATAGAATCGCTTGCCTTCTCAATGGGGAAGGAAGGGCAAGGAGAGAAGAAAGGAGAGAATTAGAAACTCAAAGTTTTAAAAACAAATTTTTAAATTGTTTTTACACATAACTAGGGAAAAATAAAATAATAAATATTTTTTTTTAAGAAACAGATAACTGAAACAATCCACTAATATCTACAAAATATTAAAAGATCAAAAGGAAGGCCTCTGGCATGTTGGGCTGCTCATCTATAGGGTTTTTTGTAGAAAGAAGTGAAGGAAAATCATAAAGGACAAGAAGATATAAATGGACTGTATCACATCATTGAAAGGGATCTCCATCAAAAAACACAGAGCTTAGCAAGGTTACAGCCAATTTAGAAGCAGCCTGGCTTCTGGTTTGGAGGAGCAAAAGTAAGTCACTACACGTGTTGCAAATGCATGGTGGTGACTCTTTCTGATCTGGACAATTTCATTGATAGCAAGAGACAGAAGTAAGGGAAATTTTAAGAGAAATGCTGAGAAAGAAGCTCAAAGAGAAACGACATCCATTCAGAGAAAAAAAAGGCCAAAGTATAGAGTACTATTTTCAATTTAATTGCACATGACTAATGGAAGGACTTGAAAGTGACAGCTGAGGACCCCTAAGACCTAGAACAGTTTGGTCACCATAGAATAAATGTGTACTGCCTAGTGATGGTTTGGACAAGAGAAATTAGAATGTTAGATTTTTACTGTAAGAGGAAAGTGAGTCATTGCAGGGCAGCGAGGTGGCTCAGTGGGTAGAGCCACAGTCCTGAAGTCAGGAGGACCTGAGTTCTCAAATCCGGCCTCAGACACTTAACACTTCCCGGCTGTGTGACCCTGGGTGAGTCACTTAACCCCAATTGCCTCAGGAAAAAGAAAAAAAGAACATCATTGTACACAAGACTCAGCATTAGAGTCACCGGTCCACTTGGCCACGTCCCTTCCCCATCAGGGAGTCAGAGCAGACCGGCCCCCTCTGAGACTGGACCCGGGATGGACCACCTACTTTTCTGAAGAGCTGACTAAAGAAAGAAAGAAAGAAAGAAGCCTACACGGAGCTTCAGGACCGGCACAGGTCCCAGCTGGAAGCTGGGCGGAGCAGACTGGAGCTCGGGGCTTGGAGAGGGAATTAAGTGATGTGGAAAGTTCAGGGGAGGCTTTTGGTCCCGTGTGGACCCAGACCTCAGAACTTGCACTGCCCCCTGCTGCCTGTGAAGTGGAAATCCCTTCCAGTCAGCCAAGAGAGTCGTTCTGGGAAATCTTGGCCCTTTCCAGGCTAAAAGTTTCTGCTTGGCAGAAAGAACCTAACACCGCCTCCAGAACCAGAAAAGAAATAGTCAAAGCGTCAGAGGCTACAGAGCAGGGGCCCTGCCCACAGTCAATTGCTGTGAAGAACTGCTGTCCCCAAAAGGAACAAAGAACATAAAATCATGAAGTCCGGAGTTGTCTGCTGCCCTGGGCACAGGTGTATCCTCAGCTGGGTGTCTCTTTGCAATTTTCTATCAGTTTGTGCTCACCATCCCTCCCACAGACATTGCAGAGGGGTGCAAAAGTTCCCAGGTTAATGGTTAGAATATCATGTTATGCATGACACCCCCTCGGAAAACCCCTGGTGTCCCAGCAGGAGGGCAAGCTGGGTGAGTGAGCCAACCCCTAGAGGGAAGAGTGGGAATGGTTGCCAAGCCCTCACTCCAAGACCCAGCCTTTCCTATGAACCAGTTTGCTCTAGTCTCTCTGATGCGTCATGGCACACCCCAAAAGTCCATGTGGCCTTGGACCACAAATCCATTTTCATCATGTACCATCATGTATGAAATAGTTATTTTTTATTGTAGAGGGAACCCTGATTTTAGAGTCAGACTTATGGTTAATTCTAGCTTTTCCACTTACCAGCCATATGACCTTCCAATAAGTGCAGGTGGGGAAGGAATGGGTTTTAAGGAAGCCCAGCTGAGAATTATCAAGGAGGAGACGTGTTGCAGGGTGGGAGCTTTGTTTCCCCAGCTTCTTGGAGAGAAAAAAAGGAGTTGGGAGCGTGAAGAGTTACAGCAATGCCTTGGATCACTGGAACAGATACCCCATTCGTACCACTTCAACTAGGGTTGGCCCTAGCTTCTCTAGTTCAGTGGGAATTACAAAAGCTAAAGTTCCAGGTGTGGAAACACCTACAGAGTACGTGTTGTGGGAGACAAGGTTAGGAAGTGATCAGGTGGGAAATAATGTAGGAAGGAAGGAAGAGCAAGTTAATACCTCTAGTCTAAAGGAAGTGGGAGGGGGGGGAGGCATTACAAACAGCAGTGATGAAAACTGGCTTGATTTAGGGTAAAATCAGTGGCAAGATGGTAAAAGGCCCAGACTTGGAGTCAGGAGATTTGGGCTTGAGTTCCAGATCTATCATGTACTCTCAGTGTCCTTGCACAAATGGCTTACATTTAGAATCTGGGTTTCCTCATTTCCAACGTGGGGATACAACAATTGTACTATCTAGCTCCCAGAATAGTTATAAAGGTCCTATGAGACCATAAGCATAAAGAACTTTTACCACCACAGCACAGGACCTCAGATGTGGATCAGATCTCAGAGGCCATTAGAACCAGGACCTCAACATAAATGTCAATCGAGAATCATTCATTAAGCACCTACTAAGTTGAATACAAGCCCAGGAAGTGAAACGGAGATCAGCTGTTTCTAGGGGGAGGGGATTTATTTCTCATAAGTCAGCTGGAAGGAAGGTTTGAATTAGTGCTTAGCGTAGCTTGCAAGTTCAGACCGCAGTCATAACCACACCTATTTAAGCATTCAACAGGAAGGGCCAGTGGTAAGCTTTCCAGTAAAAATTGTGCTGCAGTCAAGATTAGAAACAGACAGAGGCCATCCCCTGCCTTCTCTGCTGAGGTGTGGGTCCTGATCCACTAGAATATAACCCAGAGAAGGGCGGGAGAGGTGGAAAAAGAGAGAGAGAGGAAGGGGGAAAAGGGGAGGGAAAAGGGAGAGGGAGAGGGAGGGAAAAAAGAGGAAGAGGGAAAGAAAAGGGAGAAGGAGAAGGAGGGAAAAGGGAAGGAAGGAGGCAGAAAGACAGAAACAGGCAGAGAGAGAGGCAAAAAAGGGAAGGAAGAAGGCAGAAAGACAGAGATAGACACAGACACAGAGATAGAGATAAAGACAGAGGCAGAAACAGACAGACAAAGATTTAATCTGGTGAGAAATCTGGCAGCTAGTTTAGGAAGGCTGCTAGTCAGAATCCCATTTTTCAAATTAGAGATCAATTTCTTGGGGGAGGAGCCCAAAGTCCAAGTCATAGGATTCAGAGCTGGAAATGATTTCAGAGATAATCTATTCCACTTCTTTTATAGAGTGGTAAACTGAGGTCTACAAAGTCACCAGGCAACAAACAGAGAACAGTGCTGAAGTCAGACTAAAGTCCAGAGTTTCTGATTTCAAATCCAAAGCTCTTTCCATAAATTAATCTAATCTTAAATCAATTTACTGAAATGTCACACATGTCATACGTGAACTGGTCCAAGTGAGCAAGAGCTTGCAACATTCAGGAAAATAGCCCTAATGAGAGAGAAGTCACTCAGAAACAGGTGATCTAAAGTATTTTATCCTAAAAGTTAAGAGGGAAAAAGAGAAGCAGTTAGCATTCACTTGATTCATCCTTGTGCTATCACAGACCTTTTCTCCCCACACAGAAGGGTCTGGATCTGCTTCCAGAAGCATCAAGAGATAGTAGGAATAGTCAAATCCCAAGTGTCCATAATGAATGGTTGCTTATGTAGCCTTCAACTGAAGACCTGCAGTGATGAGGAGGAAATAATCCACAAGGATGCCCATTATACTTCTAAGCTGCTCTGTGGGGGATTTGTTGTGTTACCTGCAATCACTCCTCCCCAGAAAACTAAATTCTGCCCTCAGGACTTCCCTGAGCTTTGTTAGAACAGTTTGGGTTTAGTTCCATGCCTCCCAAATTCTTTGTCATCTCCACTGGGACCATAATCTCCATTCCTTCCTCCATGGACATCAGGTTCCACCTCTGGAATCATCTTCCCTTTGATAGAGAAGAGAAGGGAATAAGAATTTCTATAGCACCTACTATGTGCCAGGCACTGTCTGAAGCAGGTACTGGGGAATACTTAAAGCTTGGTCAAACATTGATGACACCATGGTCATCCACTGCATCCCGTCCTTCCTGACTTTTGCCTTCAGCTGGACTTTGATGAATCTGGAAGAGAGAGTTAGGCTGATGACTTGATGCAAGTCTGCCTCACTTAAATCCAGTTCTTTCCCAAGTCAAGACATATTTGGACCTCTTCAAAAACAAACAATAACAATTAAACAAATGACTTAAAGGCAGAAATATGCTAGAACCAACTCTAACCAACTGTTAAATTTTCAGTATAAGCATTTATACTTCATAAATAGAAAATATGATGAATCAGGGTTTGATTTATTTTGTTGCTTGTCTAGTACAGTGCTGAACAAACACAAATAGGAACTGTGTCACTATACATAAAGATCCCCACAGGTCATATATTGACTTGGTTTTAAAATGCAATGTCATCCACATTATGTTTATTTTTATTTTATTATTATATTGCCTTTTAGTAAAGAAGATAAGGCTGAAAATGTCATTTTGAACTCTAACATTAAAAGAAGAGTTTGATTTAAAGGAGCCCTTGCAAAGTTTGCCTTTTTAAAAATTGTAATAGAATATGCACCTCTTGGAATATGCATGGGGTTGCAGTAGGAGAGTGTTGACACATTTGCTGAGCCAGTATTTATTTTAAAAATGATCAAGACTGTCATCAAGACTTAATTGGCTCAGGAAACTAAGACTTTGACCCTTAATAAAGCTTCCTGGTGAATTAAATACAACAACAACAACAAAAAGCCAGGGAATGAAGAGCGTCCAGTTCTAGTCTCAGGCTTCTTGACTGGAAAACCAGCATGACTAACACAAAGGCAGGGAAACTATCCCCAATTCAGTCAATGTGGTATTCTATCTCTGTTCTGGCTAAGTAAATATCCTTTTGTAAACTTTTATATCTGTGTGTGTCTCGTTTCATTCCAATTTTGACCGTGAACTATCAAATTGGTTTGGGTCAGCCTGGCCTTCTAATGTAGGAATTAGCTATGGTGGCTATTCCAGTAAGCTTGTTTGACCTTCCCCGAGGAACTTTCAGAGACTCGTGGACAAGAATGGCACAATACTGAAGGACTGCTGTTTCAAAATGACCATTGCACATATTTAACCTATATTGTTGCACATGTTTAAGCTATATTGCTGTCTAGCACAAGGGGCCTGAGAGGAACACAAAGTTTTGCAAGAGTGAATGTTGAAAACTATCTTTGCATGTGTTTTGAAAATAAAAAGCTATTATTAAAAATAAATAAGATAAAATAAAATAGAGATGATCAACCAATCCTCTTTTGGCCATTGAACAGTATGAGTAGTAATTGACTTAGTACTTCTTTAAAAGGGAATGATTGACCCTCTTCCACTTTCCTCTCTTTCTACTTCAGTCTTTCCCTGGAGCACTTTAAAAGGGGTCTTGTGCCCTTATCCCAACCTGGCTGCGTGGAACCTTTGAGGACATGACTGCCCAAGCACAGGTTCTACTTAGGCAAGCCTGAGATTGGATCTCAGAGTCCCAGCTGCCGCTTCTGCTTTATGGTTTGGGTTTGCTTGCTTGCTTTGCCTGACCATAGGTAAGCAACCACCAGTCCTTTGATAGCTTTTTTTCTAACCTTGAAGGCCATTTTTTCAGTTGAAGATGTCTGGAGATCCTGGGTCCTCAGTCTGTAGGAAGTATTCCCTCTGTATCTAATCTAGAACTTGGAGGAAAAAACAAGAGGGTGAACACAAGGTGATAAGCCTTGCCTGGCTTATCAGAAGATATGATCATGGAGGGAATTGTTCCAGTGGTTCTCAAGTGTGGTGCAGTGAATCCTGGAGGGTCTCTGAAATCCTTTCAGAGGGTCTACAAATTCAAAATTAGGTTTTTTTTTCTATTTATGATAAATATCTATTATTTAACCCATAAACAAACACTCTTTGGACATATTCTCAATAGTTGTTAATACCGTAAAGATACTAAGAAAAAGTTTGAGAACCACTGGACTTTAGACAGTGCAGAGCTGCGGTGAAATGTAAAATGCCTATTTAGAAGTCTCACAAACTATGTCATGTCTCATAATTTAAGTACTATCCTTCTAGAAAAATATAGCAATAGCCATAAATTACTACTGCTGTTGCTTTTCTGTCATTCCAATGATGTATTTTGTTTAGCTTTCTTTTTTTGTAGAGAGAAAATAAATGTCTTACTGATGGAATGTATCTTCTAGGGGAGATAGCAGTAGGGAGGTCCCCCTGACCTTGGGGTGCTTCTGTTCTAACAATTTGTCAGTGATTCTAAAGTCTTATGGCTTTGGAATTGGTGACCCCGAGGTCCCCCAATCCTAGAATGCTATTGTTCTAACGATCTGTCCATTAATGATTGTAAAAATCCTCTGGCCTAGGAATATAATAATATTTTTTCCCTTAGACTTTAGAGAGGATATATCAGAGATGCTGAGGCCCTCTGACCTTAGAGTGCTGTTGTTCTAATAATCTGTCAATGATTCTAAAGTGTTCTGCCCTTGGAAGAGTCCTAGAAACATTGCTGTCAGATACATAATCTGCTGGTCAGTGATAACAAATTCCTGAGACCCTCCTCACTTCTACCTCTAGGCCATAAAATTAGCATATCAGTGACATGAAGAACCTGATAAATTTGTCTCCTTTAGCGTGATCCCTTGCTAGATTTTTTTGGAACTTAGCCCACTTCAGTCGGGGTTACAATTACAATAAACTTTGCCCCTTGACTTGGATATGGGTTCAAGTCTGCAAATTCTTTTGAGACACCTCGTGACACAAGTCTGAGACCCTAACCTTTTGGGGGCCCTTCTGAGCCTCAAAACTATGAGTGGTATACTTTGTACAATGAACACCTTTCCACTTCCTCTCTGACCTTTTGCGACCAAAATTAGCCTTCCAGTAATTTTCCCAGGACTTTAGGGGATGTGTAAAGAAAGCAACAGCAAAACTAAACAGCTTGACCATTGTGTTAAGTGATTAGGCTCCTCTGGACCTGAACTTAAGTAAATTCTTGAGTCCAGAGTAGAGGAGCACCTTACCGGAAAAGAAAGGGAATAGCATCCTCCTACTCTACCTCCCACATGCACACATGTACATCTAGCAGTGATCATCATTGTTAGATAAGTTTATGATATCAAAATTTTTAAATTAAGTCCTACTTTCTAGTATGATAAAGATATCCTTTTTGATTAAATATTCAACAAATGTTTATCTTTTAAAAAGTAAAAAAAAAAAAAAACCCTAATTAAAAAAAAAAGTAAAATTCCCTGGATGTAGCATCTAATGAAATTTTGCTTGCAAACCCCAAGTCAGGTATGAAGCTATGGGTCACATCCTTCCTTACTGGACTCTCCCAAGGGAAAGAAGGAACCAGACAGCACAAGGAATCACTAATGTCTGACTTAAGACATTCATTAACTCTCTGTAGATGAAAGAATTCAGCTTTCTAATTAGGAATAATAGTGCCTTTTTTCCAGATTATGGGCCTTGTTTACCCATTTACCCCTCTCCCAAATAGGATTAAAATAATACATTTCAAATTATAATGACCCTTTCTTCTTAACCTGAAGAAATCCCTGGGAAATTCCATTTTTTTCTACCTATGGGGAGTTTAAATATCAACTAGCTGCTAATTCCCCCAGAAGTATTTCCCCCTCCCCTCACCAATAGTATGAATCAGCATCAGTCCCCAGGTCCAGGCTCCTCACTCCCTTCCCTCCATATCTGGTCTTGCTAGATCCAGCTAAGAACACTATAGAAACACATAGGACTTTATGGGTTCAGAGTACTCCCTTCCCTCTCAGGCCCCAATGGAGGGCATCCAGCCCTACTTTAGAAGGCCAACTAATTTAAACTCTCTGATTTTCTTCATATTGTAAGAAGGTTCCCTCCTATTCTAAGTACATCTCTCTTTGAGGGTAATTTTATAGCTTTGTATGCTTTCATGTTTATGCTGGATTCCTGATTTTGTAAAACTTTTTGAATCTGCATTAAGACAAAACTGCTACAGGAATGTGCACAACAAAACAATTTTTTCCTAACATTCTTATGAAGAAGATAGTTTAAGTATTATCCCTCTATTTTACAGATCATAGAGGTGGCTCATAAGCATCCTTATGATCCTAGACAAATATCCTAGACGGTCCTCCAGTTTGACTGACTAGAGCTTCCATTCTTTTAGCATGGATTTTGGAAAATTCAGGTCATTTTTTTCATGTAAAGTGAGACACCAGGTTAGGACTTTAAAATAATGATAGTACCCTTTGATCCAGTAGTGTTACTACTGGGCTTATATCCCAAAGAGATTATAAAGAAGGGAAAGGGACCTGTATGTGCATGAATGTTTGTGGCAGCCCTCTTTGTAGTGGCTAGAAACTGGAAACTGAATGGATGCCCATCAGTTGGAGAATGGCTGAGTAAATTGTGGTATATGAATATTATGGAATATTATTGTTCTGTAAGAAATGACCAACAGGAAGATTTCAGAAAGGCCTGGAGAGACTTACACGAACTGATGCTGAGTGAAATGAGCAGGACCAGGAGATCATTATATACTTCAACAACAATACTATATGATGACCAGTTCTGATGGACCTGGCCATCCTCAGCAACGAGATCAACCAAATCATTTCCAATGGAGCAGTAATGAACTGAACCAGCTACGCCCAGAGAAAGAACTCTGGGAGATGACTAAAAACCATTACATTGAATTCCCCATCCCTATATTTATGCCCACCTGCATTTTTGATTTCCTTCACAAGCTAATTGTACAATATTTCAGAGTCTGATTCTTTTTGTACAGCAAAATAACGGTTTGGTCATGTATACTTATTGTGTATCTAATTTATATTTTAATATATTTAACATCTACTAGTCATCCTGCCATCTCGGGGAGGGAGTGGGGGGTAAGAGGTGAAAAATTGGAACAAGAGGTTTGGCAATTGTTAATGCTGTAAAGTTACCCATGCATATAACCTGTAAATAAAAGGCTATTAAATAAAAAATAATAATAATAATAGTGCTTTGAAATTTGCAAAATGCTTCCCATGTTTTATCTCATTGGATCATTAGAACAGTCCTAGAAGTAGGTTCCTTTATTATCACTATATTCAAACTCATCTTTGTGGATGGGTAATTTTCAAGTCCTTGTTTGGGGAAGTTCAGGAAGCTTATTCTATTTTTTAAAAGAAGGCCTCAGAAATGTGAACTATTTTGTGAATTAGTCCCAAGCCAGTTACTAGTTGGAGAGTCAGGATGGAAACAGGAATTCCCATAGAGAGAGGGGAGCTGGCTTCAATAAGATCAAATAACAAAGAAGTCATCTGATTATTTTCTTCTATAGTTCTTATTCTTAACCAAGCTCAAGTGGCCTGGGCTAATTCTTTTGAACTGTTTCTTTATAGATCTCCCAATATCCTTTTTACAAAACCGGAATCATCCTCAACTTTGGTGAGAAGGGTGGAAGCTGGATCCTTTGAAGTTGCTAATGAATTGCAGGCCAAAAGGTAGGGTTTTTACTACTCAGTTGAACTCAATCATTGTAGTCTCATCAAAAAGGGACTTCATGTTAATTCTGAGGAGGTTTTCCTGAAGGTGGCCAAAGAGGCTACAAATTACAAGTAATTTTTTTTCTGGATCTTTTGTTCTTGCCAAAGTGAATCACTGGTTGAAAAAGTTGGAAAATCCCCTTTGTAGGGCTAAATTGACCTTTATAAGGCTAACAGAAAATTCTCTGAATGTCACCACCAAAGTATGGTTTTTAAAAGATTTGGTGTTCATTCTTTGAACAAGAACATTCAATATATCTGGAAACCTTCATTTAGCTCAGAGCTTCTTAAACTTTTCCCACTCACAAACACATTTTGCCTGAGAAATTTTTACATGACCCCAGAGATATAGATATATAAAATAGTTCTACAAGTTAAACATTTACTTATAATAAAAGATAAATTTATTTTAAAATAATTTTGGCATATTTATAATTTTACCATTTATTACATATGAAAGCAAATTTGCATACTAATAAGATAAATGTGCTTATTTTTACATAAAAAATTACATCTTGGAAGAATATTTGATACCTTTTACTGTTGCCAAATTTTTCACAACTCCCATTATTCAGTTACATGACCCTAAATGGGGTTGCAACCCACAGTTTAAGAAGCTTTGAACTAGGATCACCATAGATTTAGACCTGAAAGTACTTTAGAAACCATTCCTATTGAAAAAAACTGAGGCTGAATGGAGTTGTGGCTTACCTCAAAGTCACATGAGTGGCAATTGTTGGAGGCAGGTAGGATCTAAAATTCATCAGGATCCTCAAACTCAAGCTTTGCATTATATCACAGATTTGTCCTTTGCATTATATCACAGACTTTTACTGCTTGGTAATTACATTAACATTTCAGTTGTTGAAATAAGCTGCTTAAAGAACGTGGGATGCTAGAGATATATAATCCAAAAGAAGAAATTTTTTTAAAGGGAAGGAAAAAACATCTGGGACAGATTTTTGACTGCAATGATGTCAAAGAAATTTCTCAGAAATTTATAAAATGACCAACATTTAGCTATTCCACAAGAGGGCAGCCTCTCCTCAAGGTCTGATGGAAACAATGTTAAGAGTTTTTGAAGAGAAGTTATAATGTTTGGTTTGTCCTACAGAGTCCTTCTGGCCAACCTAAAAATCCTTCTCCCTACTATAACGTTACCAAACTACACAAGCTGAGAACTTTTGCAAACAAAGTATTTAGACTGGGTTACTCTTTCAATTAGTAAAAATTGGATGTAACTAACAGCACAAGATTTATGGAGTGTCTGCAACTTCTATGAGCACCTACTGGGGTGTTAATAAGGATAAAATATGGAAGATCTCTCACTCCTGGAAGCCTAAAATCTAATTGGAGAAAAAGACAGGAGACAATTACAGAACAATAGGTTGGAGATGGGGTGGACACTTAAACGTTTTTAGTAGTAGAAGAAACTCCTCTATAAAGAAACTATACTAACGCAGGTTGGCCCCTTCTTTGTAATTTTTAAAGTCTCAGAGACTTTCTAGAGTAGTAATGAAATTAAATGACTTCTCCAAAGTCACACAGCCAATATGTGTCAAAGTTTGGACTTAAACCAAGGTCCTTCTAGTTCTAAATCTAGTTTTTTATCTCCATTTTTAACCACAGGGAAAAGTCCTTCTGGAACTTAAAAGAGAAATCAGTGCATGTTGTACCAGATAGGGTAGACAAACTGGTTTTTGAAGGGTAGATAGAATACTGTTAGAAAAAAAAAAAGGAGATGAAATTCAAAACAGTGGAGGTAATATGAGGGGAAAAATTAATGCTGGGGTTTAAAAAAAAAGTCCACTAAATCCAGAATTTTGTCATGTATGAACTATATAACCCTAACTCAGTTACTTAATCTAAAGTGCTGTGAAAGATCAAGATACATGGAGTAAAATGTGGATTTCTCATTTCTCTAACTTGTTGCTTCTATCCAGAAAAAACTGGTGCATTTTATTATATATATATATGACTATCAGATCCCCTTGCAAACTCATAATTCAATTTAACAAACTTATAATTTAAAAAAAAAACTTGTTAGTACTGGGAAATGAGTATAAACTGTTTGCATTTTTGTTTTTCTTCCCAGGTTATTTTTACCTGCTGAATCTACTTCTCCCTGTGCAACAAGAGAACTGTTTGGTTCTGCACACATATGTTGTATCTAGAATATACTATAACATATTTAACATGTATATAACATGCTTGCCATCTAGGGAAGGGGGTAGAGGGAGGGAAAGAAAAAGTCGGAACAGAAGTGAGTGCAAGGGATAATGTAAAAAATTACCCAGGCATATATTTTATCAATAAAAAGTTATAATAATTTTTTAAAAAACTTGTTAGTAAAATAAAATAAATAGAACTCATAATGGAACTTTTGGAAAATATCAACTTGATAATGGGCAGTCTTGAGTAAATCATTTTAACCTGGACTTAGTTCCCCTATCTATTTAAAAAAAAAAAAAGGGAGGAGGGGGGAAAGAGAGGGAGACTACAAGATTTTCTCTAAATGATCTTCCAGCTCTAGGGAAGAACATTTGTGCACCCTTCTCTTGAGATCTATTTTGTTTCAGTCGCTTACAATGATGATCTAGGTAGAAATTCCAAAAGAAATACCAGGCATGATCTGACATGCATTCTAGAGTCTGGAAAAGAATATTTCAGGATAGGTAGTATTCCATGTCCTAACAAGGCTACAAAGAGAACAAGCCCAGGAGGGACAAAAGATTCATGTGAATAAAATTCTGATGACAGAGAAATAACACAAAGGAGGAGAAAAAAAGTGGAATTGCCTAAAGATCGAGGTGAAACCATAGAAAACTTGACAATTAAGTTTAAAAGCATATATACAAAAGATAAAAGCAAGAGGATGGATGGATATAAAAACATGACACTGAGGCCTATAAAAATAGTGCCTGGAGGAAGAAAGTTCCAAATGAAGAAAGGCTAGTGAGAAAAGCAAGGTTAACAAAAAAAAAAAGGTTTTTCTTTTAAATATCTTAAAAATAATAGTTAACATTTTCATGCAGCTTTAAAGTTTGCAAAATGCCTCACATGTTTAATCCTTATATACAACCTTGTGTAGTAAATGCTGTTATTATCTCCACTATTTTACAGTTGAGGAAACTGAGACAGAAGTAAGTGACTTGCCCAGGATCATATGGTTAGTAGATGTTTGAGGTAAGATTTAGACTCATATATTCCCAAAATCAAGTCCAGTGTTCTATTTACTATGTCAAAGGAAAATACCACGGTGAATATGACAGTAATTAATGATGGAGAGAAGAGGCAACTTTTTTTTTCTTTGATATTCTCTTCCAAGAAGAATAACCTGTAATCTGAAAATAATGTAACAAATGTGTTTACTGGGGCATTCATGGAAATGGAAAAATAACCCCCCAAAAATAGAAACTAAATGCTTTAAAATGAGAACAAACAAATTTAGCCCCAAAGAAGAGAGATGAGAATGTACTTCTACCTCCACTTCTTGGCAGAGGTGAAGGATTATTATATAAAGAACAGAGAGATTGTTGATGAAAGCAGGAACTTTGAGTACATATAGCTTGTTTTTTTTTTAAATATAAGTTAAATTTAACACAACTGTACCAATATTGCTCAGTTTTTCTGTCCTCTTCTCAACTTCCTTCTGTTCTTTTAAGTGTTTTCACAATGTTTCATTTAGATTTTTTTCTTTTTATTCTGCATCATCTTCCAATTTTTCCTACCAAAGTAAAAAGCTCTCCCTGACCATTAATATATATTTTTGTTCTATATGTATAGAACCTTTGAGTCATTAATCCCTAGTTATTAAGTTAAAAGGTATGCATAGTTTAAATTTTAATTCTAAATTCTTTCCAGAATAATTAAACCATTTAACAGCTTCAGCAGTATACCAGTGTGCCTTTCCACTTCAACAATTGACATTTTCTTTGTTTTTTTTTTGGTCATTTTTCCCAATCCTATGGATGTGAAGTAGAACATCAAAGATGTTTTAATTTGAATTCTCTTATTAATTTGGAGTATTTTGTGTATAATTGTTGGTGACTTGTATGTCTTCTTTTGAAAACTACCTGTTTATGTCACTTCAACTATATACCATTGTCATTTTTATATATTCACATCAATTCTCTTTATATCATATATGATTCGTAACAAATACATTTGCTGCAAAATGTTTTTCGATAAACTATTTCCTTTCTAATTCACACTGCATTTTGTTTGTGCAAAATATATTATGAAAATTGTCATTGTACCTTTTTATAATCACCAATATTGCTTCTTTAATTAAAAATGCTTACCCTCTTACCTCTATCTATTTTTGTGGAAATTGTCATCTCTTCTCCTTTAATTTCTCTATGATAAGAGTCTTTATATTTAGGTCATGTGTCTATTTGTTGTTTATTTTGATTTATGATGTGAGAAATTGATTTAAACCTAATTTTTGCCAGACCTCTTGTTTCCAAGCAGTTGTTCCTGAATAGTTCATCTTTCCCAAATAGTTGGCATTCTTAAATTTGTCAAAACTATGCTGTTACTACCAGAAGCTAAATGCCTACGTGTCACAAACACTTAATAACTGCTTTTTCTTGTTGGCCAGATCTTTGGACACTAGGCAATGATTTTTTTTTCAGTCCTAGCATTTCATGAAATACTAAGGTATGAGGAGCTGCAACCTGCTTTAGTGGAGGGAATCCCCATGATGATGAAACAATGGATCTTTTGAGGTCAGATCTCAATAATGGAACTACTGGGTCACAGAGCAATAATAAGTTTTTGGAGAAACTCAGCCAGCATCTCAGATTCTTATATCATTTGTGCAGATTCTTGACTTGTCTCTCATAATCTGCTCTGATTACAGTCGATGAAAATGATGGATTTGGTCTTTTCTCCAGTTGCTCTTTCTGGAGAAATAGCAAATGTTGAGTAGCTGTCTATCATTCTCAGCAAGCAAACAACATCTTTGAGGTTCTTGAGAACTACAGGCCATTCTTCCAGGAAGCTATTCACTGTGAGAGATGTTATAAGTGGAGAACAATAGTGAGGCAAATGTGATGGATGAAGAAATTTAGGTTTCAAATTTGGCAACAAATCTATGATTCAGCCCATCTCCAAAAACTTTTGTTACATAATGTAGTTGGTTCATTAACAAATTGATAGACATGACAAGTCTAACAGCACAAATCATCCCAGAAACCTGACAGCTGGGCGATGCCTAGAATGTTCCTTTAAGTTAGAATTAGTCATTCCTACCTCCCTCTCAAAAAATATTTTTAAAGCAATTATTTCTTGGAAAAATTTAATGTATACCTGAATCACTGACAGCTCACTGCATATCACTAATACAAATGTGCTTTGTCAGTATTGTTATTCTCGTTCAAATCTTAGGTCACCTTGGTGACACTAGCAGAGTAAAAGAACATTTAAAACATAGCAAGGAAGCATTTGGGAAAAAGAAGTAAAAAATTAAGAAAAAAGTTAATTCTCATTGAAGCCAATTATAAAAGGAACTGAGCCACCACTGGAGAGAGAAGTCATTATGGAGAAAGGGCTTACTTTCCTCAACATCAGTAATGACCAACTCCCAGGAACCAGCAGAAAGCCTGAGGATGGGGATGAGAGTCATGGGAAAAGCAGCACTTCCCAGGCCCCAAAATCCCGCTTCCAGCCCAGGCTTCTGAGCTTGCTTTGAGATCAGTCATCTCCACGAACTGCTACCGACTGAGCCACTGGGCAACCAAGCCAGTCTAGCTGAAGCAGCAAGGCACCTGGAAGGAGAGACAGGTCGTGGGCAAATGCAAGTCAGACCTCCACTGTCATGACCACCATCTCTTTCCTGATGGAGACATCCCAGGACCCTGAACCTAAGAGCTACTGAAATAGCCATGCTTCCAGACCAGGGTCTTCCATCATTATTCTGAGAGGTAACCCCCCTAGAGATGCAACCTGGCAACTGCTCTTGCAAGTGCTACAGTCATGTCTATTGAAGATCCCAAAAGAAAGTTTTTGTCACTCAAATCTTGGTACTATCAATTGGTTCAACAACAGAAAGTGATGAGATTTTTTTCCCATGGAAATGACATTAAGGAAGCAACATTACCATATGATTTACCATCATATTCTAAGGAACCTGAGTCCCTCCCATTTGATTTGCAACTGAAACCTTCCTCATGTCTCCCTATTAGAATATCACCTCCTGGAGAAGAGGAATTGTCGTGCTTTTCTATTTCATATCCTCAGTACTTACTATAGTATTCTACAGGAAGTGTTTAATAAGTGCTTTTATTCTTTAAAAGAAACTATAAAAAAATCTGGATTGGATCCCCAAGGGAGATTTACTTTATGTAGATTATTTTAAAGTATTTCTTTTAATCTTTCCTTCATGATATTGCCACAATTCAGAAAGTGGCATTGTGAAAAATCACTACTACTTTATATATGACACTTCTTACTTCCATAGTGGACTTGGAGGTGAGAAACAATATTGCCTAATATATAAAGAACCAGATCAGATCAATAGGAGGGAAAAACATGAGGAAGAAAAAAATAGTTAACAAAAAACACCAAAAGTGAAATTACTATGCTTTGATTCACATTCAGTCTCTAAAACTATCTGGATACAAGTAGCTTTTTTCATCATAAGTCTGCTGGAATTGCCTTGAATCACCTCATTGTTTCGTAACAATTTTTTTTTTTAATCAAATACCGAATTCTTACCCCCAAAGCTTAAATCTTCACATATGTCAAATACAATATTACTATTATCATTTACCAGTGTATTGCATGTCTACTCTTCCACTGATCCACTTTTCTATTTCTTTTCCAGCACCAGATGGTTTTGATAATTACTGCTTTTTAATATAGTTTATGATCTGATATTGCTAAAGTTCCCTTCTTTACATTTTTTCATTAATTCCTTTGATATTCTTGATCTTTTGTTCTTCCAAATGAATTTTGCTACTTTTTTAGCTCAATAAAATAATCTTTTGGGAATTTAATTGGGAATGACAGTGAATAAGAAGATTATTTTAGGTAGAATGATTTTTATTATATTGGCTCTGCCCACCCATGAATAATTAGTATTTTCCCAATTATTTAATTATAAGTATTTAATAATTATGTTCATGTAGTTCCTGAGTTTGACTTGACAGGTATATTCCTTGTACATTATAACTCATTTGCATTCCCTAACTGATGGGCATAACCTCAATTTCCAATTCTTTTCTAACACAAAAAGAGCTACTAAAAATTTTTTTATAAATATAATTCCTTTTTCTTTTTCTTTGATCTCTTTGAGATATAGACCTAATAGTGGTATTGCTAGATCAAAGGGTATGTACAATTTTATAGATCTTTGGGCATAATTTCAAATTCTTCTCCAGAATATCTGTACCAGTTCACAATTCTAACAATGTATTAATGTCCCAATTTTTTGACTTCCCCTCCAATATTTGTCATTTCCCCTTTTTTTTGTCAGATTAGCTAATCAGAGATGAGAGATGGTTCTTTCAGAGGTTATTGTTTTAATTTGCAACTCTCGAATCAATAGTAATTTAGATAATTTTTAATATGATTATAAGTAATTTTGATTTCTTCTTCTGAAAACTGCATGCTCATATCCATTGACCATTAATCAATTGAGAAATAGCTCTATTCTTCAATTTTTGAGCAATTTTTATAAATTTGGCTGAATTCTTCTCTACATATTTGAAAAATGAGACTTTATCAGAAACTTGCTGTAAAAATTGTTTCTTGGTTTCCTGTTTTCCTTCTAATCTTGGCTGCATAAATTTTATTTGTGCAAAAGCTTTCTAATTTAATCTATTATTCACTATATTTCCCTTGACACTCTTTATTTCTTATTTAATTGTAATTTTTCCCTTGACCATACATCTGACAAGTAATATTTTCTGTGTTCCTCTAATTTGTTTTATGATATCAGTTTATATGTTTAAATCATGTACCTATTTTGATTTTATCTTAGTATACAATATAAAATGTTGGTCTATGCCTAGTTTCTGCCAAATTGCGTTTCACTTTTCCAATAATTTTATCAAATAGTGAGTTCCTGCCCTCCAAATTTGGATCTTTGGGTTTATCATCATGAAATAAAGTCATAAAGTCAAAACATAGGTTTTGTGTTGTGAAGGTATTGATTTCCCCATTACTGGAGGTTTTCAAGCAGAAGCCAAATAACTTGTTAGACATACAGTAGCTGAAATTCCTGTGCAAGTATGAGCTGGACTAGTGATCTTTGAATTCTCTTCCAGCTCTTGAGATTATAGGAGTCTAATAATTCTGAATTTTAGATTTAATGCTGAAAAGTGCTAGATTCTTAATTCTTAGAGAACATCAAAAAATTTTTTGCTTGCATTTTGTTTGGGTTTTTTTGTGCAGATGCATAATTTTATCTCCTTGGGGAACTCCTTGCTTGAAAAATTCCTGCATGCTTAAAAAAAAAAAAAAAACAGATCACATTGGGCATGTTTTTCCAGGGTCCCCCAATATCTACTCATCCTTTATAAAATGGAGTTATGGACCCTAAAAGACTTAAGGATTAAATCTTTGACAGCAATCATCCCCACAAACTGTAACTACCTTTTTAAGGCATGGCTTTAAAAAGCCTGTTAGCTTTACTCATGACCTTATCATGATATACTGTGACACTTCAATGGATCTGATTTGTGCTCTTTATCCAAGAGTGGTGGATCACAAGCCTCTCCCACCAGTACTTTTTTTTTCTATATTCTTATGCCTTTCCAAAGCTTAGCATATTCTGGGGGGCCTTTCTCTAGATCTCTTGACATTGTGTGGCTCCCAATGGGAGAGACAGGAAAACCATCTTTTACTCCTTCTGTCTCACTACATGACAGATATACATCATCTTTTCCAATGAGCAGTCTCTCTAATGATATACTATATTCTGTTCTGTACAATTTTGCCAGTAAGCTAAAGAATTCACTCTCACCCATCCTTATTTTTTTTTCCTATTGCCCATTGGGTGATTTCTAATTTGTTTAAAAACTTGACATTCCACAGTCATTATTCAATTGATAAATGGTCAACGAATTTGAACAAATAATTTTCAGACAATGGAATTGAAATAATTTCTAATCCTATGAAAAGTTCTAAATCACTATTGATTAGAAAAAATGCAAATTAAAACAACTCTGAGGTACCACTTCACACCTCTCAGACAGATGATGTAAAAAGATAATGACATGGTTGGAGGGGATGTGGGAAAATGGGACACTGATACATTGTTGGTAGAATTGTGAACTGATCCAACCATTCTGGAGAGCAGTTTGGAATTATGCTCAAAGGGCTATCAAACTGTGTATACCCTTTGACTCAGCAGTGTCTCTACTAAACTTGTATCCCAAAGAGATCTTAAAGGAGAGAAAGGGACCCACGTGTGCAAAAATGTTTGTAGCAGACCTTTTTATAGTGGCAAGAAACTGGAAACTGAATGGATGCCCATTAGCTGAATAAATTATGGTACATGAAAGTAATGGAATATTATGTTTCTATAAGAAACAACCAACAGGGTCATTTTCAGAAAGGTCTGGAGAGACTTATATGAACTGTTGCTAAAGGAAGTGAGCAGAACCAGAAAATTATTGTACACGGCAAACAACAAGATTGTGCAATGATCAGTTGTGATGAACTTCAACAATGAAGTGATTCAAGACAGTTCCAGCTTGTGATGGAAAGTGCCATCCACATCCAGAGAGAGAACTATGCAGACTGAATATGGATTAAAACATAGTATTTTCACCTTTTTTTAATGATATTGGTATTTGTTTGCTTGTTTGTTTTTTCTCATGTCTTTTTTTTCCCCCTTTTGATCTGATTATTCTTGCACAGCAAGATGAATATGGAAATGTGTTTAGAAGAAATGCACATTTATCCTATAGTGGATTGTTTGTTGTCTATGGGAGAGCGATGGAGAGAGGGAAGGAGAAAAAATTGTAGCACAAGGTTTTGCAAAAATGAATATTGAAAACTATCTTTGCATGTATTTGGAAAAATAAAAAGCTATTGTAAAAAAATAAAAATAAAATTCCACCTTCTAAAAAAAAAAAAAAAGACTTGGCAGTCCATGACTTGGGCTCATACAGCATCATTGATAGAATATTATATTTTAAAAGATATTATTTTTCAGTGTGAAGTTTAAGAGCACAGTCCTGTGAATATAAATGTGGGAGTATGTACTATTCTGGGAAGTGATTGGATATAGAAAAATTCCATGTGCAAATTTGTTTTTATACAGAAAGTTCCTTCTGACAATAGTAGAATTAATGGATTTAATTAATTGATATTTTACTTTACTTAATTGATATTGATATTATAATGATATTTCATATTAATACAGAATATGCTTATAAGGGGGTGCCAATATGAAGTAGCATGAGTAGCATTGCTGTTTGTGCTGTGGTTTCTAATTCTGGCCTGAAAGAAAATTAACAAAGATGCCAGAGAATCAGCATGAACATAACAGGTAATGACAAATAAACTCCATTTTCCTTGTGTGGTTAATTAAACTAACTTGTAAATTAGGGGGGTACTTTCATAGTTTACCTAGATTTTGGCAAAACATTTGATAAAGCTTCTCATGTTTTGTTTTGTTTGTAAAAAAAAATAAATAAATAAATGAAAAGAGGTAGGCTAGATAAATTCAGAGGCAGCTAGAGGTGCAGGGGAGAGTGCCTGGCCTGGAATCAGGAAGACTCATTTTCTGGGCTCAGACACTTTTTGAGTGACCATGGACCTTAACATATTTTTTTTTAATAATAGCTTTTTATTTTCAAAATATAGGGAATGACAAATCACTCCAACATCTATGCAGAAAAAATACAAACCCCAAATAGGGACACAGAGAGTCAGAAAAGACTTAAAACTAAACAAGATGAATTCAAAATGAATTGAAACAGGGACAATGCAAAGAGTAACTAGTAATTAGTGGTTTAATGTCCCCTTGATAGGTCTTCAGTTGAAAACTTTACAAATAGCTTGATCTTGTACTACTTAACATTTTTGTCAGTGACTTAAAAGCCTAGATAGCATGCTAACCAAAGATGCGAATGATACAAATCTGGAGTGATGATTTGGTGGACTTTGGCCAGGTCCTGCTGTGATTCATTTAAGTTCCTACTGCCACATATAAAACTCAAGAGTGGTGGACACAGTAAAAAAATTAACTAGGGGAGAGCAGGAAAACAAGTGGGGTAAACCAGAAAAGCATGATTATAAAATAGGGGAGGGGGAATATCCTAAGATATGTAGTTCCAAATCACTAATTCTGTTTTGACAACTGTCCAGATGGCTCTGGAGTAGCTAAATGGCTCAATGTATGGAACACTAAGCCCAGAATCAAGAAACTCTGGGTTCAGATGTAGCCCTGGACACTTACTAGCGCCTAGGCAAGTCAATCTGTTTGCTTTAATTCAGTAGAGAGAAAAATGGCAAACTCTCCCAGTGTCTTTGCTAAGAAACCCCCCTAGACAGATTGGTGTGCTATGATCCATGACATCATGAAGAGTTGGACACAACTGAATGACCGCACAAGAAGTGACTCTTACCGGGGGCCCACACAGGACCATTCTAAGCTAGAATGTTTCCATTATTTGTTTAGAAACTCACCATTCCCGAGGACTGCTGTTGGGATCCAGGATTCTGAATATCTGTGAGAGATCGACAGAACAGCTGGAAGACCATCACTGCCATCTGTCCACTCTTTCTATCATGGATCCATAATTCATAATGTTCTTATAGCCTTTGATGATCTTAGCAAAGGTATAATTAGCACTACTGGACAGTGTTCCCAGATGGAAACCTGAGACTCTTCATGGAAAATTCAGATGCTAACACTCTGAATGACAGATCAAAAGAGATATCAAGAGAAAACTCTTAGGCTACAGCAATAAAACAAAGTTTGAGTTTTATACTTCAGTTTAAAAAAAAAAAAGCAAACTTGCAATTACAAGTCAGGAAAAAACATGGTGAAACAATTGTTTATCTGAAACATAATCTGGGAATTTTAGTAGCCTTCAAACTCAATGAGTCACCAGTGTGATATAGTAACTGAGAAAGCTAATGAAATGTTAGACTGCATAAGAATTAGAGCTTGCAGTTTAGAGGTGGTAGTTCTATAATCTATTCTGACCAAGTTATTATTACTAACTAGTAGTAGTTATTACTAACTAGTAGATCATTTTCATAATGACCTACTATATAATAGGTATTAAATGTTTTACAAATATGATCTCATTTGATTCTCACAACCCTGAGAAGTAAGTACTGTTATTTTTATTCCCATTTTGCAGATATGGAAACTAAGGGAGGCAAAAATGAAATGATCCAGGGACACATCTAGTAAGTGTCTGAAGCCAAATTTCAACTCAGTTCTTCCTGACTCCCAGCACAAGTGCCACCTAGCTGTCTGTAGTACTCTAAAAACATTATAGTAGTGTATAAAATTTGTTATATATACATATGTCAGTAATATATACTCCGCATCTAGAATACTGTGTTCAATTCTGAAAATACTTTAAAGAAATTGGTAAACAGGAGAGCATCCATAAGAGGACAATCAGGATAGGTAAGAACCCAGGGAAGTTTAGACTGGAGAAGTCTCCGGGAAAACAAGATAGCTGTTTTCAAGGATATGAAAGGACAACAGGAAGGATTGTTCTGTTTGCCTACAGAGAACAGCATAAGTAATGAATGGGATATGCAGGGACAACTTTGAGACTCAAAGTAAGGAATAATTTGCTAGTAATTAGACCTGTTTCCCACCTCCCATTTTTTCTACTTTTTGACTTTATTATAGAAACAATAGGAATAACAATAAACAGGAAAAAATCATAAATATAGGCAAAGATGAAAAAACTATTATCACTTGTTGATTTACTTAGAAAATACTAGCAAATCAGCAAAGATTGAGACAATACTTTCAGGAATGTAGGATACAAAATAAATCCACAAGAATCAATAGCATTTCTGTTGAGCAACAACCAAATTCAGGAGAAAATAATATAAAGAGAAATTCCATTAAATAATTACAATGCATACTTAAGACTTACATAAACACAATTCCAACATGTTCCTTAAAGAAATTAAGATTAAATAACTGAGAGAATATTAGTACTCACAGCTGAGTATGTAATTTCAATGTAATAAAAATTATATTGCTTAAATTAATATAAATAACAAACTACCACAGGGACACTTTATAGAAGTAGAAAAAATAATAACTAGAAAGTAATTTGGCAGAAATTAGGTTTAGATCAACACCTTACACCATAAACCATAATAAACTCAAAATATATAAGTGATGTGAACATTAAAGATCATACAATTACGGATATAATAATGACAATACTACCTAATCTATTTATTTAGTGCTATACCAATCAGACTCCCAAAAAACTATTTTAATGACCTAGAAAAAATAACAAAATTCATCTGGAAGAACAAAACGTCAAGACTTTCAAGGGAACTAATGAATAAAAAAATCAAATACAGGTGGCCTAGCTGTGCCAGATTTAAAACTATATTATAAAACAGCAGTCACCAAAACTATTTGGTATTGGCTAAGAAATAGACTAGTTGATCAGTGGAATAGGTTAGGTTCATAGAACAAAACAGTCAATGACTATAGCAATCTAGTGTTTGACAAACCCAAAGACTTCAGCTTTTGGGATAAGAATTCACTGTTTGACAAAAACTGATGGGAAAATTGGAAACTAGTATGGCGGAAACTAGTATGGCAGAAACTAAGCATTGGCCCACACCTAACACCGTACACCAAGATAAGGCCAAAATGGGTTCATAACCTAAGCATAAAGAATGAGATTATAAATAAAGTAGAATAACATAGGCTAGTTTACCTCTCAGACCTGTGGAAGAGGAAGGACTTTATGACCAAAGAAGAACTAGAGATCATTACTGATCACAAAACAGAAAATTTTGATTATATCAAATTAAAAAGGTTTTGTACACAAAACTAATACAGACAAGATTAGAAGGGAACCAATAAACTGGGAAAACATTTTTACAGTCAAAGGTTCTGATTAAGGCCTCATTTCTAAAATATACAATTAACTCCAATTTATAAGACATCAAGTCATTTTCCAATAGATAAGTGGTCAAAGGATATGAACAATTTTCAGACGAAGAAATTGAAACTATTTGTACCCATGTGAAAAGATGCTCCAAGTCATTATTAATCAGAGAAATGCAAATTAAGACAACTCTGAGATACCACTACACACCTGTCAGATTGGCTAAGATGACAGGAAAAAATAATGATGATTGTTGGAGGGGATGTGGGAAAACTGGGGCACTGATACATTGTTGGTGGAGTTGTGAGCGAATCCAGCCATTCTGGAGAGCAATCTGGAATTATGCCCAAAAAGTTATCAAACTGTGCATACCCTTTGATCCAGCAGTGTCTCTACTGGGCTTATATCCCAAAGAGATCATAAAGAAGGGAAAGGGACCTGTATGTGCCAAAATGTTTGTGGCAGCCCTGTTTGTAGTGGCTAGAAACTGGAAAATGAATGGATGTTCATCAATTGGAGAATGGTTGGGTAAATTGTGGTATATGAATGTTATGGAATATTATTGTTCTATAAGAAACAATCAGCAGGAAGATTTCATAGAGGCTTGAAGACTTACATGAACTGATGCTGAGTGAAAAGAGCAGGACCAGGAGATCATTATATACTTCAACAACTATACTATATGATCAATTCTGATGGACATGGCTCTCTTCAACAATGAAATGAACCAAATCAGTTCCACTTATTTGTTCAATAATGGAGAGAACCAGCTACATCCAGTGAAAGAACTATGGGAAATGAGTGTGAACCACAACATAGCATTTCTAATCCCTCTGTTTTTGTCCACTTGCATTTTTTATTTCCTTCTCAGGTTATTTTTACTTTATTTCTAAGTCTGATTTTTCTTGTGCAGCAAAATAACTGTATGGACATGTATACATATATTGTGTTTAACATATACTTTAACATATTTAGCATGTATTGGTCTATCTGCCATCTGGGTGAAGGGGTGGGGGGAAAGGAGGGGAAAAGTTGGAATAAAAGGTTTTGCAATTGTCAATGCTGAAAAATTACCCATGCATATATCTTGTAAATAAAAAGCTATAATTAAAAAAAAAATCATACCATTTAGACAATTCTATCTAAATTAATCTATTTATCCAGTATCATACCAATCAAACTGTGAAATTATATTGGTAGAAAAAATAATAACAAAATTCACCTGGAAGAAAAGGTCAAGAATTTCAAGGGAATTAATGAAAAAAAAAAAAAAATGCAAAGAAAGGTGGCCTAGTTGTATCAGATCTAAAACTATATAAAGCAGTGATCATCAAAAAACCATTTTGTATTAGCTAAGATATAAGAGTAGTGGATCAGTGGAATAAGTTAGGTTCATAAGACACAAATGTCAATGATTATAGTAATCTAATGTTTGATAAACCTAAAGACTCCAGTTCTGCAATAAGAACTCACTATTTGACAAAATTTGCTGGGAAAAATGGAAAATAGTATGATAGAAACAAGGCATTGGCCATCCTGATTGGGTCAAATATAAACAAGTAAGATCAAGGAAAAGTTTCTCTCTCAGATCTGTGGAGAAGGAAGGAATTTATGGCCAAAGAACTAAAGAACATAATGAAATGCAAAATGGATAATTTTGATTACATTAAATTAAAAAGGTTTTGTACAAACAAAAGCAATGCAGACATTACAAGGGAAACAAAGCTGGGAAAAAACTACTTACATCCAGTGTTTCTGATAGGCGCCTCCTTTCTAAAATATATAGAGAACTGACTTAAATTTATAATACAAGTCATTGTCCAACTGGCAAATGGTCAAAGGATATGAACAGAATTTCTAGAGCCAGGGGTCCTCAAACTATGGCCCACGGACCAGATGCAGCAGCTGAGGACATTTATCCCCCTCACCCAGGGCTACAAAGTTTCTTTGACCAACAAAACAAAGTTTTTGTTTTTACTATAGTCTGGCCCTCCAACAGTATGAGGGACAGTGAACTGGTCGCCTATTTTAAAAGTTTGAGGACCCCTGATCTAGACAATGAAATTAATTTCTAGTCCTATGAAAAA
Source organism: Sarcophilus harrisii (assembly GCF_902635505.1). Lineage (NCBI taxonomy): Eukaryota > Metazoa > Chordata > Mammalia > Dasyuromorphia > Dasyuridae > Sarcophilus > Sarcophilus harrisii. The sequence goes on along the minus strand of NC_045427.1, from coordinate 503,806,707 downwards.
ATACTCTAAATCACTATTAATTAGAGAAACTCTGGTTTTCTCTGACCTCTGAGAGTACCATTTCAGACAACTCTGAGGTACCATTTCACACCTCTCAAGACTGGCTAAGATGAAAGGAAAAGATAATGATAAATGTTGGAAGGGGATGTGGGAAAACTGGAACACTAATGAATTGTTGGTAGAATTATAAATAGATCCAGCCATTCTGGAGAGCAATATGGAACTATGCCACAAGAATTATCAGACTGTGTATATACCCTTTGATCCAGGAGTGTTTCTAGTGGGCTTATATCCCAAAGAAATTTTAAAAGAAGGGAAAGGGACCTGTATGTGCACGAATGTTTGTAGCAGCCCTTTTTGTAGTGGCCAGAAGCTGGAAACTGAGTGGATGCCCATCAGTTGGAGAATGGCTGAAGTTATGGTATCTGAATGCTATGGAATGTTATTGTTTCATGAAAAATGATGAGAATGCTGACTTCAGAAAATTCTGGAATTACATGAACTGATACTAAGTGAGCAGAACCTATAAAAAATTGTTTGCCACAAGATTGTGTCATGATCAACTGTGATGGCCTTGGCTCTTTTCAACAATGAGGTGATTCAAGTTAATTCCAGTAGACTTGGGAAAGTGCCACCAGCATCCAGAGAGAATTGTGGAGACTTAACGTGGATCAAGACATAAATTTTCAGCTTTTGTTGTTGTTTTGCTTTTTTTTTCCTCCTGTTTTTTCCTTTCACCTTTTGATCCGATTTCTCTTGTATAGCATGACGAATATGTAAATGTTTATAAAAACTGCACGTTTAACCTATATTGGATTGCTTACTGTTTATGGGAGGGATAGAAGAGAAGGAAGGAGAAAATTTTGGAACACAAGATTTTGCAAAGGGGAATGTTGGGGGCAGTAAATGGTGCGATAGAGCACTGGCTCTGAAATCAAGACTTCAACTCAAATCTGACCTCAGGCACTTTAACATTTCCAAGCTGTGTGGACAAATCATTTAAGCCCAATTGACTTTAAAAAAAAATTTTTTTTTAATTAAAATCACAAAGGCAAATGTTGAAAATCATCTTTGCATGTATTTGGAAAAACAAAAAAAGCTATTAAAAAAAAAAGATACCATTAAAATAAATTAGAAGATTGGGTCAGGCATCTTTCCCAATCATGCATCCAGGAAAAAAATTCTGAACTAAAGAACAGGGATGATTACAAAAGATTCAAGTAGGAATTTTGATTTCAGAAATTTTGCAAAGCTTTTGTAATTAGCAAATTAATGTCTCTGGCATAAGAGAAGTGGTTTGGGGATTGGCTGGAGCAGAAAGAAACCTTTGCATCAAGTTATCTCTGATAAGCAATAACTGTACCAAATATTTGAAACACAGCTTTTTTTTTGCAGTAGCAAAGAACCTGAACCAAAGTAGACCCAACATCTGGGGAATGGCTAAACAAACTGGGCTACATAGATGTACTATAATTATTGTGATGCAAGAAACAATGAGTATGATGAGGAGGAACCTTGTTAGACAAAAACTGATACCAAGTGAAATAAATGAACTAGGAATACATACTATATATATATATATATAGGTGTACATATGTATGTATATATGTATTTGTGTGTATTCTATATCAGTATAAAAATTTAAAGAATCACAATGAAAAAATGAAAACTAATTCTTGCAAAATTATTAAGACCAAGTTTAACCCCAAACAAGGAGTGTGAGAAGGCTTCTCCCTTTTCCTTTCTTTAAAGGGCTGTGGGATGACAGACATGAAATACTGCATATGTCAGACTTTCTTCCTTATATCAAGTTAATTGGATGAAACTAATTTTCTTTTTTATTCTTTGTTATAAATGAAGTCTCTCTGAGAAGGGGAGAGACAGAGACAGGGAGGTATAATTGTGCTAAAAATAAAAAAATCAATACAAAAGTCAAACTAGCTTCCTTGAGAAATAATGATTTTCTTCTCACTTGGGGTCTTCAAGCAAAGACTGAATGACCATTTTTTGGTTGCCAAATGAATGTACTTTCATTGTCCCATATTCTCCAATTTTTCCTCAAGAGTTGCCACAAATATTGGGCAACAGAACACAATGGATGAATGACAGCACTTTGGAGATAAGTCTGGTGAAAGATCTTCCCTAAGACTCTCCTTTCAAACTAACAAAATAATCAAGAGGTTGGGCTTTGCTCTGAGACCTTACAGGTAAGGCATTTCAGAAATAACTTAGTCCCCCCTTCATGAAAGAAACATGTCTAACTTAAGAACTACATTTATGAAAAAAAAAAAAAAAGTCCTCTTAACAAAAACAACCCCCAAACCTGAAGGTAGAAATTTGAATGAGATTATAACCATCATAAATTTATTACGGGAGCTTTCAGGGCCATACAATGACTATCTTCAATTATATATCACTAAGTACACACATTAGTGATTACCTCTGGAGATTTTGTGGTCAAGCTAGTGGAATGGGACCCTCCTGGCTGGGATAATTAAAATAGACAATAACAGAAGACCAAGTTATGACAAGATGATGGAATCTTTTTTAGTAAAATAAGATTTATGAATAGACAGTGGAAAACGAGGGAATGCAGGATGATATTCAAAAAGGAGTTGTCAAAAAAAAATCTATTAGATCTTAAGAACAAGAAAGGCAGGAAAGCATTTGGAGGAATTAGGTGCCAGCATGTACTAACACATTCTAGGCAAGATGAAAAATTTAGCCCAGGAAAATAATAAGTAAAAACTTACTCATGCAGGGGGAAAAAAAAGGCTTAAGAGTGTGGGTCAGCAACAGGATAATTTCAGAAAGGCCTGGAGAGACTTACACGAACTGATGCTGAGTGAAATGAGCAGGACCAGGAGATCATTATATACTTCAACAACAATACTATATGATGACCAGTTCTGATGGACCAGGCCATCCTCAGCAACGAGATCAACCAAATCATTTCTAATGGAGCAGTAATGAACTGAACCAGCTATGCCCAGAAAAAGAACTCTGGGAGATGACTAAAAACCATTACATTGAATTCCCAATCCCTATATTTATGCCCACCTGCATTTTTGATTTCCTTCACAAGCTAATTGTACAATATTTCAGAGTCTGATTCTTTTTGTACAGCAAAATAATGTTTTGGTCATGTATACTTATTGTGTATCTAATTTATATTTTAATATATTTAACATCTACTGGTCATCCTGCCATCTAGGGGAGGGGGTGGGGGGGGTAAGAGGTGAAAAATTGGAACAAGAGGTTTAGCAATTGTTAATGCTGTAAAGTTACCCATGTATATATCCTGTAAATAAAAGGCTATTAAATAAAAAAAATTTAATTAAAAAAAAAAAAAAAAAAAAAAAAAAAAAGAGTGTGGGTCAGCCTGGACAAATTTGGGGAGGCTCAACACCAGGCTCAGTATGCAATATTATGAACTTTTTGGACACAGCAAAACATCTCTATGTGTTTATGGAGAAGGTACAATCTACAATAGTTTATATGTGTATTTTACACAATATGTACATTTGATCTAGTTTAAATTACAATTTCAACAAAGATTAAGTGTTCCTTTTTTTTTTTTTTAAGTGACTTAACAGTGTTTCTTTTTTTTTTTTAAATGTCAAGGCATATTGACTTAAGTCAACATGGGACTTCTACTTGAGTGAGAAAAGACCATTTTTCCTTTAAATCTTTCAAATCAAAAGAATTTAAAATCATGACTTTAAATTTTGGCCCTGTAAAATGGAATAGACATTTTACTTTAACAGTCAATCACTTAAGTAGTGAAACAGGAACCATTTTTTGATGGCCATGTTTTATTCATCCTTTTCTTTAAACAGGTTAACCAAAGATACAGACAGTATTCAATAAAATAAAATAAAATAGGTGAAGTGAATTTTCAAGAGACTGAGATGTCACATGCTACATTTAACCTAATTTTATTCATGCTTGCTTTGGGATGGGGAATAGATCATTCAGTAAAAACATACAGTAAAAACAAAATATGTCTTACCATATACAACTTTTAACCTACAATAATGATGTACCTTAATTACGTCCATGCACACAAGTCTAACATTACAATTTTTTAAAAAATAAACACAATTAAGACTTCTAGGAGCATTTTATAATAAAGTAATTCCTAATTTTTCTTTGTAGATAGATCAAGCACCTCCAAAATACAAATTCCTATACACAGTGAGCGCTTTACTTAAAATGAACACTTAAGTAATTGAGTACGTGGACAGCCTCAGAACAAGCTGACATTATAATATTCAGCTAGGTAGGCAACAAACCATAGTGCCAAATGGAAAAACTTTATTTGCAAATAAATTTCAAAAAACTAAGTTAACTTTCTATAATTAAATACAGAAAATATACTGATTTGCTAAAATAAATAAGATGTGGTGTATTAACACTTCACTATAAAGAATGCATACCAGAACACTTATAAACAGTGAATGATTCTTATTAAGAAGTTACTATAATAACGCTGGCTAAATAGAAGTGCATATTGTGAAGCACTATGGGTGGTACATGTTTTGCCACATACTTCTGTTACCTTGAGGTAGATAACACATGTGTACCAAATTCGGCATTCATTTTCAGTTGCTGCTGGTATCATGTGTTTTAAGAAATGTGTACAGTATGAAAAACTTGAAAATACTCATGAATGAAAAATGTCTTAGGAAAAAAATAGATATTTTCATGCAATTATGTACAGTCTCACTGTGTAAATTTCAAGGCAAGATTTTTTTTCCTGTAAAACAGGTAACTGTTTTACTGAGAGAATGTTTTTACTTGGCTTAGTGCATTTCTTTTGTCTCCTCCTGCATTGCATTATTTTGCTCTATTCTTTAATTTTGTGTGCAAACGACATGCCAGTTTAAAATGAAAACTATTTCATGTATAGAAAGTAATTCTGGATTTTTAAAAACCAAGAACTAATGAAATCCATACTAAAATGACACCGTCTGATTCAAGTAAAAAATGACTTATACTAGTAATAAAAAAGACAAAACACATTTCATGAATACAAAAAGAACTGTCTGCTGAGTGTTTTAGTTCAGATGTTTCAGAATGCTGCTGTATGTTTTATGGGGAATCTGGGGAGAAGATTTCATAGCAGAAGGTGTTAATGTGGCCTGTATTGATTTAAGTGGTGAACCAACTGGACTATGAAACTGTGGGATACCTATCGATTCAAGCTGCTTGTTAAAGAGAAACTCCCCACTATTGTTAAGAAAACCCTCCTCACTTTCTCTTTCCCCAAACTTGCCATCCTCTACTGGCTCAGTTTCTAGCATTTCAGTATCTTCCTTCCTGCTAAAGAACTTGTCCAAGTAACTGGTGTATGTGTTTTCCTTCTCGATTTGCTCATCCTTTCTTACTTCACAACAAAACTGATCTATGAGAAAACATTCCTCCCCACCACTTACATACTGGCTTTCCCAAGAAGACTGATACAAAGCTTCTAACTGTGCCAAATTTGCCATTCCTTTTTCTTGCTTTTCCCGGCTTACTGACTTTGATATCAAAGTTTTCAATTCTAGTTGGGACACTGAGCTATTCAAGTCATTTAATTTATCAACAACATCAGTAGACTCATGTTGTGAACTAAGTTGAATAGTTCCTGCAATAAAGGAATCAAAGTCAAATCCTTGATTCTTCTCCCTTTCTTTTTCAACCAGTTGCTGTGATGCTTCCTCAAGAGCTATTTGAGCTTTAACCAATCCGTTCCTTTCACATTTTGACTTGCCTTTCTTATCAGATTTTTCTTTGCTTTGTTCTTTCCAATTAGAAAGATCTATAATAAGTTTGGGTTCATAGTAATGGTTAACTTCACTCTCTCTCCAAACTAAGTTATCTAAATATGATGATGACCTCATTTTGTAGTTACAAGTGTGGCTGCATTCCAGATCACAATACTTATTTTCATGATGATCTGGATACTGCCAACAAGGCTCAGTAGAGAAATGGGTATCAAAGGCAGGATCCTTCAGATACTTTTCACGATCTCCATCCAAATATTTTCGAGGATCTACTTGTACTTCCTCTTCATCAGTGACATCAGAAAGAGCCCTTGGGTCACGCTGAACTTCATCAATATCAAAATTGTTGTGTATAGGCCAGTCATGGTCTGAAAATTGACAATCATGGTACCTGAAATAAATTAATATCACAATCAGTCATATCTAGATTGTAATTACTAAATAATACATGCCAAAAAAAATTCCATTTTAGATGAATAGACACAAAAATAGGGTTTTCTGTCCTCTAGGAATTTACAGTTTAGTTGGGGAGAAAAAGACCTGTTGACAAAGAAAGAAAAACAAGACAATATATGTCAAATAATGCCTATTTTGACTAGAGATTTGCACGTTTGCATTTTAATGTTTTTTTATCTACTAATCAGCATTTCGAGAGAGGATCTCCTTAACTAATTCCTTTTGTTCTCAACCTACAAAAACTACTAGTTAAGAACGTGGATCAAATTGAGACCAACACTTTTATCAATCTGTATGCTACTCATCACAAATGAGACTAAGTAAAACACAGAAGGGATTTTTGAGGTATTTTAGTACAATTCCCATAATTTTATAAAAAAGGGAAAATGAACTCCAGAAAGTTAACAAGATCACACAATTAATGGCAGAATTTAGATAGAGAACTCTATACTTATAGCTTAATAATAAATCATAACACTGATAAAGTTTTTAAAAATGACCTAACTTGAGTACATTACTAGACTTTCTTAACAAGTGAGGGAAAAATATAAAAATCAAATGGCTGGAAGGAATTTTAAGGGTTTTTTGGCCACTATTTCCCTCTTTTAGGCAGGACTATGCCATAACCATTCCATAAATATAAGAGGGATCTTTAAAAGGGATTTCGACAATCTCATTTCCATTCATATGAAAATTCTCCTAATAATAAGCTCAAATGAGTCTAGCATTAAAAATTTGAGCAAAACAGTGAAGAAAAAAAAATTTTCTAGACATGTAGAATTCTAATACTGTGTGTGTGTATGCCACAGGAAAAATAACATCCTTTAAAACATAATTACATATATGACAGCCTAATGATTGTATAATAAGACAGATATCTGTCTTCTTCACCTAAAAGCAACATTATATTATATATATTTGCTGTACTGTGGAATATTTAAACTATCTGGATCCCTATATTGTCTCTTCACATCCTCTGATTCCACCCTCCCCTCCCCAAATAATTTTTCACTTTAAAAGGGCAACAACAAAACCATTCAAAGGACTATTAACATGAAAAATTTTTATAAAGTACCAAAACAACATTTTTTTCATTCTACGAGGTAATTTCAGGAAAAAAAATTTTTTAAACATTTTAAATGGTTTTTAAGTAGTGTGTACATGCACACATATACAGTATATGTAAAGAGAAATAATTTACCAGGAGAGTTTAAGAAACACAGATAAAAACATGGCATTTTTACTCACACAACTTTTGCAATGACACATCAAAAACAAACAAACCCACCATATGTTGTGGGTTCGTAGAAATATAGGTCAATTATTAAGTAGTTTAATATAAAATCAATTTTACCTCTCCCAATTATAAATGTGACTATGAGTTTCATCCATGAGCAAAATATCATCAACTTCATCTTCAATGTGAAAAGGATGGCTTGAAATTGGTTCATCCATTGGAAAGGAATAGATGCTCATATAAGGATGGGACAGAGCTTCTTCTGCTGTCAATCGATCCATGGGACTAAATGTCAAAATTTGCTCCAGGAAGTCCAGTGCTACAGAGGTAAAAAAGGAAAATGTTAAGAGAAGTACTTTTCTAAAAGAAAAACAAACTCAGTGATACATCAAACGTGATTAAGCATTTACTATATATAAGACATGATGCTACAAAGATTTTTAAAAAATTACAATCCCTAACCTCAAGAAACTCATATTTTATCTGGGTATAAGAAGAAACTAGAAAGATAAGACAATGTATCACAAGATAAGAAGGAAAGAAGAGATCCAAACAAAAATTTCTATGTACATTTGAGGAAAACAATCATTTCAATTCAGAGATTAAGGAAAGTGACACCTAATCTAAATTTTTAAAGAGAAAGATTTTTTCATGCCTGAGTATATACCTGTGTTATGATAGCTGTGATAACCTTTATTACTTCATGTTACACAACAGGAATGGGGGAATCCCCTTGCATACCAAGGACATCAAATTATAGGCAAAAGCAAACAAGGGTGCAATATCACATAAAAATAAAGTTAATATATTTTTGTCTAGACCTTTCAATATTTTCTCTCCTTTCTAAAAAAAAAACTTACCTGATTTTTAATTTTTTAATGATACAGAAGTTTATTCAATAAAAACAAATATTTTAAAATACTTCAGTTCTACATTACAGTCAATTAAGAAAGAAAAGCAGTAATGGGAGAAAGAAAAAAGGAGCCCTTTTCTCATCAATTAATCAAATTAGTGATTCAACAAAATCATAGATCAATTCTTCTCTAAATGGCACCACTTTCCTTTTCTATCATTTCTCCCATTCCAATCACTGAATGGTTTTTAACTAATGCATTAGTTGTCTAATGGCTATGCTAGAATCCCTACTTGGATTGAACTATGTAGTTAGTCATTTTACTGGTCTCTCATTTTGGGTTTTTTTTTTTTTTTGTCTTTTTTTTCTTTCACAACATGACTATGGAAATGTCTTGCATGACTATATTATGAAAATGTTTTGCAGACTATACATGTATTACCTATATTGAATTGCTTGCCTTCTCAATGGAGGTGGGGTAGGGAGGGAGGAAGGAAGAGAATCTGGAATTCAAAGTTTTAAAAATATATGTTAAAAATTGTTTTTACATGTAACTGGGGAAAAAATAAAATACTAACTAAATAAAAAAAGTTTACAATGAAAAAAAAAGATACTGCCCTCCCCACTCTCCTAATCTTACCCATTTGATCTACTGTGACTAACTGCCAAACTCACCATTTGCTTTCTCTGTTCTTAAGTCATGCAATATAACTACAGAAAAATAAATAATCAAGAACAACGGGAATATTGTATCATTTCAATTACTGAGCCAAGCTTAGTAATTTTAAAAATTAATTTCTTTGGGCTCCAATAACATCTGTATAGCTAGACAGTGGTCTGTTTAAGTTAAATTTAAATGTAATTAAAACACATTTATATTATCATACAAAGTATGTGATAATGAAGTACTATTCTTGTACAAAAAAATTCTTACTATAAAAGATCATTTATTACACTTTTCTCAAGTTCAAGTCCTAATCCACAAATCTGAAATGCATTCTACTGGAAAGCTTATTACTATCTAGTGCAAATTTCCACATTTTCCCTCATCCATACAACTTAAATTTGTCTCTAAATTCATCGGGGACAGAAAATGTTATTCTGGTGTAAGGCAAATCAATCTACCAGTACTCTAGGAGTTCATTCTTCTTCAACTCCTAAACAGTTATTATTTTCATTCCTTCTTTTCTCTCATCAAGCTTTTTAACTATTTTTTCTGAAGTCCCCTAGACTTTAAATAACCTTTGCTTCAATTTGTTTTCCTTTATAACTACTGTTCTGTTTCCTTTGACCTGCTTTTTCACTGCCAATTATTTCTGGACATTAATATTTCCTCTAGTTTTTTGAAGTTATCAGCAGACTATCAAACATGATAAAAAAGCTCAAATATCCATGAAGCAAATTTGGTAATAGCAAAAACAAATGAAAACACAATCTGATCTATGATACATAAAGATCCAGGGAGTCATGCTTCAATGCTTCACCAAGGATACAAAGGCAACCCCAAATTCTCAAATACTTTATCAGCAGTCTGTAAACCACAGCAGGTTTTGCCACTTTGGAAAGGATTTGAGTATGATCTCACTATGTCTGATTTCTAAGGATAAACATAGCTGAGCAGGGAGAGACTACACAACAGTAGGGTGGGCCACTTGATGATGAATTGTTTGGCAATGAAAACTATAAAAAAACAAAAAAAGTCAAGAGTTTTAAGACGCATAGTTGGCATTTTAAATGTGAAATTTTCCTGTCTCTTCAGGAGACATAATTTGGGAGGTACTCATCATTTCATTACATTCTTACTACATAGAAAAATTTAGTTATTACAATCATGTCTGACTGTGACCCCTTCTGGAGTTTTCTTGCCAGATAATGGAGTGGTCTACCCTTCTATTTTTCAGCTCATTGTACAGATGAGGAAAATGAGAAAAACAGGGTTAGGTAACTTGCCCAGGGTCACATAGTAAGTGTCTCAGCAACTAAGTCTATTTCTGGATTTGAACTCAAGGCCTGCCATGGCTGTATCCACTGTGCCATCTAATTGCCCTTACAGAAATGATAACAAAAGAAAAACGGAAGTTGTAACTAAATGAAAGACTTGTTCCCAGCTTCTTCCCTTAGGAGAGGCAAATGAAAGGGCTGGTAGAATTGGTTTTGCTGTGTGATCCAAGGCTGCCATCTTTAATAATCAAGATGAAATTACAGGGAAAAAAAAAAAAAAAGACAACTGGGAAGAAAACTGTAGCTTATGTGCTAATCTGTTTCAGAGTAGGAGGTAGACATATTTTAAGAAAAGCTCAATGAAAAGCTCAAAATTAAATCAACATACACTTGTTGACTTCAATGCAAAAATAGGAACAGGGAAAGACAGTGAAATATGTTGTTAAAAAAAAAAAACAGAACAAAAAATAAGTACAAAATGATAGAGCTAAGAGCTTAGAGTCCAGGGGCCCTCAAACTTTTTAAATAGGGGGCCAGTTCACTGTCCCTCAGACTGCTGGAGGGCCAGACTATAGTAAAAACAAAAACTTTAGTTTTATGGGCCTTTAAATAAAGAAACTTCATAGCCCTGGTTGAGAGGGATAAACGTCCTCAGCTGCTGCATCTGGCCCATAGGCCGTAGTTTGAGGACCCCTGGTTTAGACTATACAGAAGTTACATGTTTAAATATCACATATACTTTAAGAGTTAGGAGTGGACATAGTGAGTATCAAATAACATTTTTTAAAAAGGAAAGCTATTATATCCTGATAGAAAATAACTGGTTTTAAGTAATTTTTCATCTTTTGAATTCATTTTGAATCAACTGTCTTATGTAATAAGGTCAAACTGTCAACTTATTAAAGCAAATATAAAATCAGTAACAAATAATAAAAATAAGATGTGGATATTTGAGGCAACTTAAACCTGACATGTATAAACAAGTTGTTTCATGCTAAAAAATGGAAAAGTTATTAACAGATATAACCATTTCCAAAGAAAATTGGATCGATGTAAATCAATTGCCATAATAAGGAGACCAAAAGAACCCAAATGCTTCCTCTGCCAGAAAACCACTTGATCTTCTTGCCAGGGAGAAATGGCAGCCAAAAATACTGATTCAGACTCTAACCTTATAAGGTTCTCACTGAGGACAACAGTGGAAGATTTTGAGCAATATCACCTCATAAAACAGTAGGAAGCAATGGAAAAAAAAAACAAGTTTACAGAAAGCTTGTTCAAAGACCCAGTTAAGTCAGATCATCCTAAGAGCATTTACAGATGAAACTGAAAGGACAACAAGTATGAAAAATGAAAGATCTACAAAGATCTGTACATCTAATTATTTTCACCATTAAGGATAGTGAAGTCACTACATTTAGACTCTAACATCACAGTTCTGAATGTGCTTTCTGAGGAAATGGAAATGGCACAGACGAAAACAAAAATGGAAAAAAGCTGGACTCATCCAAACATGTATGTAGGTGGTCTATTGCTAGAAGTGACATAAGTTTGTGGATGTTGAGGTATTCATTTTCAACATATCTGAAAAAGGGGAAGATAACAAAAGTATTTCTGATCTTATGACCACCATTACCAAAAAAAAAAAAAAAAAAAAAAAAAAGTGACAGAATATTTTTTTTTAAATAGCTTTTTATTTACAAGGTATATGCATGGGTAATTTTTCAGCATTGACAATTGCAAAATCTTCTGTTCCAATTTTTCCCCTCCTTTCCCCCACTCTCTCCCCCAGATGGCAGGTTGACCAATACATGTTCAATATGTTTAAGTATAAGTTAAATAAAATATAAGTATACATGTCCAAACAGTTATTTTGCTGTACAAAAAAAATTGGACTTTGAAAAGGTGTACAATTAGCCTGTGAAGGAAATAAAAAATGCAGGTGGACAAAAATAGAAGGATTGGGAATTCTATGTAATGGTTCTTAGTCATCTCCCAGAGTTCTTTTGCTGGGTGTAGCTGGTTCAGTTCATTACTACTCTACTGGAACTGATTTAGTTCATCTTATTGCTAGGATGGCCAGGTCCATCAGAATTGATCATCATATAGTATTGTTGTTGAAGTACATAATGATGTCCTGGTCCTGCTCATTTCACTCAGCATCAGTTCATGTAAATCTCTCCAGGCCTTTCTGAAATCATCCTGCTGGTCATTTTTTACAGAGCAATAATATTCCATAACATTCATATAGCATAATTTATTCAGCCATTCTCCAATTGCTCGGCATCCACTCAGTTTCCAGTTTCTGGCCACTACAAAGAGGGCTGCCACAAACATTCTTACATATACAGGGGTGACAAAATATTCTGATAACTAATAACCCATATGCCTATGAATAGTCATATAAATTATTTGGCTACCTTAATAACCTCTTGCAAATAATTTTTCTTTACTATTTTTCCCTCATTTTTCCCTTGGGAATTCCCTTCACCCAGTTTTTTTTTTTTCCCCAGGACTTTTATCAAAGAATAGCACAAAATATAAAAGAAAATGAGTAATACATATAAAGGTATGTGCTGGTTAATTCTGGGGGATTATGTGCTTTTGAATATTCCTGATTTAAGATGATGGAAATCATGTAATATTTGGTACAGTGGAAAGAACACTGGCTTTGGAGTAAAAATGCAATTTCAAATTCTGAGTCTGCTATTTATTACCTACATGACAATTTTGTATAAGTAAATTACTTAGCTTCTCTAGAACTCAGTTTCCTCAACTCTAAAATGAAAGAGTTGGACTGACTAGCCTTTCCTTTCCACTTTATGATAGTAAAAGCCTTAGTTAGAAAGACTAAAACTAATTCTTTAGCAATATGGGTAGAACACCAAAACCAACTATCAAGGTGAATCCTAATAGGCTGAGATGTGAGTCTGGGATGAGGCAAATGAAAAATAGGCAATCCCACCCAGCTAGCTGATTTGCGTTTTGGAAAGAAAGACCATCTTTATTGGAAGACAAGGATGCTCTGATATACTGACATCAAATGAGGCCAAAGATCCATGACAGCAACAAAGAATAGCACGCATACTGGTTATAGTATATTATCCTTGTCCCCATTTTCATCTCAAAACCCTTTCAACATCCCATCCCAATTTCTCCTTTCCCCAAACTGACAGTAGTACACTGGTCCTATCTGCCAAGATCAATACACTCCCCTCCCACTTTTCAAGCACACTGCATTCTCAATCATCAGCCCTGCCCCACTCACTCCTCCCTATTTACTGATTATTTTCCTACAACTTTCAGACATAATGAAGTCTCTCCCCATCTTTTAAAAAATACCTTCCACTAGACTACCACCTTCCCTTCTCAAGCCATCATGTTCTATCTTTTCCCCTCCAAACTCCTCAAAGTGTTTATACTTGCCGCTTCTACTTCCTACTTTGCTTTCTTCTTACTCCCTCCTCCTCAATGCTTTATAATCTGGCTCCTGACATTTAATTGTTACTGCTCTCTTTAATTACTAAACAATCTCTTATTGCCAAACTTGATAATCTTTTCTCAATCTTTCTGCTGCAATGGACACTATCAATCACCTTTTTTTCTTTGGATACTCTCTGCTTTCTAGGGTTTTGTCATATTGCGCTCTCTCTCTTCTGGTTCTCCTCCTCCTCTATGCTCCTTTAATTCACTTTCTATACTATTTTCTCAATAACTCACCAGCCTCCTGTAGATTTAATTATAACCTCTAATGTGAATGATTGACAATATACAATCCCAGTTTCTTTTCATGATCTTCAGTATCAAGATATTTCAAATTGGATGTAGTAAAGACATCTCAAAATCAACATGTTCAAAAATGAATTCATCTCATTCCCCTCTTCAAACCTACCCTATTTCTGTTCAATCTATCACCATCCTTTCAGATTTATAATCTTGGAATTGTTCTTCACTTCATATCCAATCATTTCGTGATCATGCCATTTCTATTTCCAAAAGATCTCTCAAAGAACATTGGGAAATGAGTGTGGACTGCTTGCCTTTTTGTTTTTCTTCCCAGATTATTTTTACCTTTCTAGATCCCATTTTTCTTGTGCAACAAGAAAACTGTATAAACATGTACACATATATTATATTGAGGATATACTTTAACATGTTTAACATATATGAGACTGCCTGCCATCTAGGAGAGGGGGTGGAGGGAAGGAAGAGAAAAGTTGGAACAGAAGTGATTGCAAGGGTCAATGCTGAAAAATTACCCATGCATATGTACTGTCAATAAAAAGCTATATTAAAAAAAAAAATTAACCCTTCATAGCTCAAAAAACTATCATCTTAGTTAAGGGGACTTAGCACCTCTTATCTAGATTATATAGGTAATAAGGCTCTTATCACCTCTTAGATAGATTACTACAAGAGTCTTTTATTAAGCCTATTTGCTCATCCACCAATTGTGGCAGTTAAACCAAGTTACCTCTAAAAATCTTCTGACAAAATTCAATTCAAGGAACATTTATATAAATCTGTGACCATAAGGTATCAGGCCATCAAGACTGAAAAAGACCAATTTCACAAATATCCACAAGATTTATGTGAAAACCACACCATTCAAACTCCAGTAACCCCAAAAGTCTCCATTTGGTCTTCAACCTTTCCAAGTCCATGATTTTGTACAGATAAATTTCAACTATCTTTAAGTTGGATCTTTTTAAGCCCAATATAAAGACAATTTTTTAAGAAACTATATTTGACATAGAGGCTTGGAGAGACTTACATGAACTGATGCTGAGTGAAATGAGCAGAACCAGGAGATCATTATATACTTAAACAACAATACTGTATGAGAATGTATTCTGATGGAAGTGGATATCTTCGACAAAGAGAAGATCTAACTCAGTTCCAATTGATCAAGGATGGACAGAATCAGCTACACCCAGAGAAGGAACACTAGGAAATGAGTGTGAACGGTTTGCATTTTTTTTTTCTTCCCGGGTTATTTTTACCTTCTGAATCCAATTCTTCTTGTGCAACAAGAGAACTGTACAGTTCTGCACACATATATTGTATCTAGGATATACTGTAACATATTTAACATGCATAAGACTGCCTGCCATCTAGGGGAGGAGATGGAGGGAAGGAAAGAAAAAGTTGGAACATTAGTGAATACAAGGGACAATGTTGAAAAAATTACCCATGCATATGTTCTGTCAATAAAAAAGCTATAATTAAAAAAAAAACTAACTATATTTGTCTAGATATAATATTCTAATTTGCTATGCTAAAATTGGGAAAAATCAAGAAATATTTAGTACTGCACATCTACTTTTGAACAGATTCTAACTTGATCTCCCTACAGACATCAACCAATCACCAAATGACTGAAGAGAGACAGGTAAGGAATGTCTATGATGAATGTCTTCCTACCACAACTTCTCAATCTGACAACTAGCCTTTCAGAGAAGGTAGACATTCCTAGCCCTCATAAGTATATGGTTCTTGAACAAAGGTTAAAATACCTCCTGTCTAATCCTCCTACATATTGTAGCAATGAATATTTCAAGATTTGCCTGAATTTAGTTGGGTATGTTATTTATTAGCAGGAACAATTCATATCTATATTAAATAAGTAAATTTCCTCACACTTGGAGATTTCTGTTAATAAGGTTTTTTGATTTATTTCCTTAATGTTTACTGCTTATCATTTAGACTGTGGATAATTTTGTGGTATATACACTCTGACTTTTAATTTACTGTCTCCATTATTTTTTTCTGAGGTAGTTGGGACTTTCCAGATATCTCTAGATCTACATTTTACCTCTTCATTTCTATCATTAATGCCCCTTGAACTTTGAGTCTTACTGCCGTTGCCAGAATTTCCAAAAGAATGTCAAATAAAAACATGTATCCCACCTCAGTTATTTTATCAGGATCAAAAGAGGTAAAATATGTAAAATGTTTTCTAAACCTTAAAATGTTATTTAAATGGTAGCTATTTTTATTACATGCTGTAATTTTCTTAGTTCCTGGAAGTCTTTGGAGCGGTGTTCTTGGTTTGGTTTTCTGGTGGTCTCTGGGGCAGTCTTCATTTCAGTACAGTAATCACCCAAATCCTTTATTATCTCTTTCAAAGTCTTGTCTCCTTTCCTGGGGCTTCAGCTAGCTTTCTTAAAGGCCTTCCGGAGTCTTGGTTTCAGTGGATAAGTGCAGGAGACCAGGCCAGCCACCAGGAGCCCGACCGAAGATGAAACTGAATTTTTCTCTCCTCCTCTCTGAGAGCTTAAGCTCCAGCCTTCTCTTCTAAATTCTCTAATAGTTTGGTGGCATCAAGTCATAGATCAACTAATGATAAGTTTAACTGCCTGTCTTTCCGTAAACCCATCAACAGCCATAAAGTTTTTCTTTTGTTATCTTATTACCAATTTGTTGGGTGTGGAGGCTGTTTTAACTGGCATTTCCCTAATCATTTGCTATGCATAATTTCATGAGTTTTTGTTAGTAGTTTGGAGTTCTGCTAAGAAATGTTCGTATCCTTCAACCATTTATTCATTTTAGAATTTGGGGGGGAAGGAGGGAGAGTTCATGTTTATTTTTGTTCCCTATGGATATAAGAGGCCTTATCAGAGATATGATTCAAAATCTTTCCCCATTGCTCCCCCATTGATCTCTATCCCAGAAACACTATTTAGTTACAAAATCCCCCCCCCCCCCCCAGGCAATTGGGATTAAGTGACTTACCCAGGGTAGGTGTTGTGTCTAAAGCCAAATTTGAACTTAAGTCCTTCTAACTTCAGGGTTAAAAAAGCTTTTTTTAAAGTGTAATCCAAATTCCTACTTGAATATCTTAAGTTCATTTCTATTCATTCTTTACTTAAAAATTCTGCCTGGAATAATAACTGAAAAAGGTACCTGACCCAATCCTCTTCTAATTTTTTTTTTTTAAATAATGGTATGATCTTTCAAAATTTCAGGTCTATTTGGAGCTTATTATGGTTTATGGTGTAAAGATATTAGTCTAATCCTAATTTCTACAAAATGACTTTCTAGTTATGCTAACAATTCTTGCTAAAGATGGAGTTCTTCCCCAAGTAATTTTTGTTTTTAGGTCTACTTCAATTGTTCTTGATTCTTCCTTTATCTAGCCTGCTCTGTTGTTCTTCTTTTCAATTTTTAAAACCAGTACCAAATAATGATTATAATTACTGTTTTATGGCATAATTCCAGATCTAGATGTGCTTTTTCCTTTATTCATTTTTATGATTTCCCTTGAGATCCTCAGATCTTTTGTTCCTCTAAAGGAAATTTATTGTTTTGTCTATGTTTTTAAAGTATCCCCTTAGCAGTTTATTATAGCACCAAATGTATAAAATAATTTGGGGAGCATCATTTTTATTACTGAACAGCCCAAACGTAATACTATTGCTTCTGCAATCAGAACAAAGGAGATTAAATGAAAAAAAGCAAAATAGCAAATGTCCAAAGGGATGATTGCTGTTTCATTTTCTATTCTACTAATTTGTTCCTACCTCCTTTAAAAAAAATGTGCTAAACTTTCCTTTGAATAACTTTTGTTCCTTTTCTAATTCCTTTAAGTTTAAGTTGATTTATTTTCTCCTTTTTTCTTAAACACTTAGTAATATAAATTGGCTTCTAAGTAAAGCATTGGTTACATTCCATATATTGTAACATGTCATTGATAATTATCTTTTAAATAGTATTATTTTTCTGATTTCTTTACCTCAATCACTATCTGACAGATTGTTTTCAGGCAGATTTGTGCACATATTCTTTCTGCCTTTCTGACCTAACTGAATCAATTTGTGTGTTAGTGTTCTCAAGGTTTTGTAAAGATATTTCTTCCCCTTTCTCCCCCTCCCCCCAATGCTTCTCTTTCCATTATCTGTTATTCAACTCAATAAAAAAGTTTGGGGTTTGTTTTTTTTTTTAACAGTAACACTGTTGATCTTTTCACTTGATTTGTCACATACTGATAATGAGATGTGAAGGACCTTTGTTATATTTTTGCTTTTTTTTTTGTTTGTTTTTTTTGGGTTTTTTTTGCTGCTTAAAGTCAGACTGAAGGAATAAAGCCCTTGACTTGGAATAAGGATCAAATCCAGCTTCATACAATCATTAGTTGTGTGTCGCTGGATAAGTCACTTAAACTCTGTCTCATTTTCCTCTTTTAGAAAGCCTTTCTCCCAGGGCTTATTGTGAGGATAAAGTAAAATAAAACTGGTAAAGAACTTTACAAACTTTGAAGCATTACATAAATGGTAGTTATTATCACCCTTTAATGAATTTAATAAACTTTTTGATTCATTGTTACATTAATTTCCATTCACTTTCCCTTTCATCACTACATCCTATTTTTATTTTATTTCAATTTCTTTCTGACTTCTTCTACCTTATGAGATACCATTGCTGGCAGTGTAGGGCAATAAGAATACTTTCTAGCTTGGGTATTTTGCCTACTGATCAATCTCATGGGTATAAGAAATCCCAGGATATAGGAAGTAGTAAAAGTAGTAGTTGTAGTCACTTAGTAGTAATAGCTAGCATTTATATAGCATTTTATGATTTTCATCAAAGCATTTTATAAATATCATTTCATCTGATTTCCACAACAACTCTGGGAGGAAGGTGTCATTATTATGCCCATTTTACAGTTGAGGAAACTAAAGCAAACAGATTATCTAATTAACCTGATTAGAATCACACAGTTAAGTTACTTATTTGGGATGGGATTAAACTCAAGTCTTCCAGACTCCAGGCCCCAACCTTTATCCATTATGATACTTAGGTACTAAACAAAAGTACTGAACAAATTCCTGAGTTAATAAATGTTAATCTGGTTTTTGTTTACTTTAAAAACTGCCTTGGCAGTTGGGAAATGGCTGAATAAATTATGATATATAAATGTAAAGGAATATTATTTTCTATAAGAAATGATGAGCAGGATGATTTCAGAAAAGCCTGAACAAAGACATGAACTAAGTGAAATGAGCTGAACCAAGAGAACATTCTACACAGCAACAAAATCAAGAGCCAATGACTGGCTCTTCCCAACGATGAGGTGATTCAAGGCAATTCCGATAGATTTGGGATGGGAAGAGTCATCCACATTCAGAGAAAGAACTATGGGAACTAAATGTAAATCAAAGGACAGTGTTTTCACCTTTTTTGTTGTTGTTTGTTTGCTTGGGTCTTTTTCTTTCTCATTTTTTTTTTCCCTTTCACCTTTTGATCTGATTTTTCTTGCACAGCATGATGAATATGGAAATATGTTTAGAAGAACTGTACATGCTTAACCTATAGTCAATTGCTTGCTGTCTAGGGGAAGAGGGAAAGGGGAAGGAGAGAAAAAATTTAGTACACAAGGTTTTGCAAAGGTGAATGTTGAAAACTATCTTTGCACGTATTGGGAAAAATAAAATATATTTTAAAAAAACTGCCTTGGGAGAACGGTTACATAAACGGACAATTTTATGATACTATGAGATTTTTTGTTGTTGTCTACTAATTTGTTTTATTCCTAAATCTTATGCAGCCCTCTTTTCTAGGTTTCCTACTCAAAGGTGTACACACCTACATATATACATACCCCTAACTTATTTTTTTTTTTTTTTTGCTGAGGCAATTGAGGTTAAGTGACTTGCCCAAGGTCACACAGATAGAAAATGTCTGAGACCACATTCGAACTCAGGTCCTCCTGACTTCAAGGCTAGTGCTCTATCCACTGTGCCACCTACTGCCCCACACACACCCCTAACTTTTTTTTAACTAAAGATGAAACTAAGCTTATAAATATACATTACTAGAGAGCACTGAAATAGAACAGTGGATTCCTTACAAAATATTATACCAATAAACTAGGAAATATTTTATTATATATATTTATATACATGTGTATATAAATAATAGTATAAATATATATGTAGGACATATATGCAGAATTAGCCTTTAATAAAATCCAATGTACATTTATTTATATATTGCTACTCTATTTCTCTACTTTTGTTAATTATATTCTAATAACAGTTTGGTCCAGCTTATGCATAAGTAAGCTTATGCTTACTTTTCTAAAAGCTTAAGGAAGTCTTTCCACTCTTCAACAATAACAAATCCAATTCAGAGGTAATCATTTGAAACAACGGTGGTCACTAGTGGTCATTAAACTGTACTTAAGGATTCCAGTAAGTTGCATACTGATTTAATTTTAAAATGTAAATTATTTGTTTTATTACATTTTTTACCTATTTTGTTAAATATTTCCAAATTACATTTTAATCTGGTTTAGGCCACACTTTGGAAGTACTGTGGATCATGCATTTCTGACACCTCTGAGCTGGAGAATTCTCCCTTCCTTTGGGCCAGGGAATCTCTTTAAATATCCTCAAGGAGAAATTTGGGAAGGGGACTAACATGGAAAAATTTGTCTCCCTGCCAAATAAAATACCAGAAACATTGAAAGGGAGATCAGAAACTGAGGGAAACTATTAGAAATGTCAGAGCTAAGTTAGGGGAAATGGGGTTTCTCTAGTACATAAGGGAGTGTCAGAAGCAATCCTTACATTTGTCTTCCTTCCTAGAACTGCCTCCCAGAAGTGTTTACAACAGTGAAATTATCAGTGACTATGTAGGTCTTGAGGAATGAAGCTTCTGGGGGCCTCAATCAGGACTTTTGGTTTTGTATCTCAGGATAAGAAAGAGAGCCTATAATACACTTCAAAATTTCATTCCAATAAGCATGGCTTAACATATATTATGTTTTATGGATCATCATTTAACTTTCTGGCAAGGTCAATGCCTTACTATAAAAATTAGACATTTAGAAAATCTGATACCAAATGGTAAGGAAAATGGAAATGAGATTACTTCTGATCTCCTGCTTTCTATGAACTTTACTTTTCCCCTTCCCAAATCTCCATATACACCTGCTTTTTCTAACTTTTATTACATATTTTATCTTGATTTTAAACTGGTTCTTCTCCCCCCACCCCCACCCCCCGAGCCCCCACTGGATGTATTTTCCCACAAGCAACACATTGATGGATATTATTGATCATATTTCATATTTGTTATAAGTAATACATTTTCTCATTTTCTTATTGTTCTTGCTGTCTACAGGAAGTAAACTATCACTCTCTTTAAAATATTTTAATATTAAAAAGTATTACATAAAACACAATTAAATCTCACCCCTACTCTAAACCTCTGCTCATTCTCATTCTTGTTTCCTTGTGTGGGCCCTATTTGGGCCCACTAATACTAAATGGTTCTTTTGCCTTCAAAGATTTCTCTGTAAAATCAATAGCAACTTTTTTTTACAAGATGAAGAATCATAAACAACATCATTTAACTAAAGCTGCCCAACCTTCTCATATTGGTTTTGAAAACTCTTCTGCCCAAATATCCTCAACTGATGAAACTCCCTCACTCCCTGAGCTTCACAAATCACATATAAAGGTTTTCTGACCACAAGTATTCTGCTGGGCTTGTGAGCAGGCTCATCTTTATAAAAGAACCCCAGGCATCAAATTGAATGGTTCTTCCACAAATATGGGCCATGAAAAAATAATTGTTGCTAGCTCAAGACACTGAGTGGCAGGCACACCTTGGGAAATGGCATTTATATACTTAGCTCTGAAAGAGTGATTCACTGCTTACTGCAACTAACTCCATGTGCCTTTGTTGACCCATGAGAATAACAAGAAACCCCATTACACAGCTAAATATTAAATGAATATCCTGTAACTTGGTGTGCATATCTGGGTGATTGCTTAGGCAAAGTCCATAGTTAATTGCTTTAATTACACATTGAAAGACAGGTTCTTCCTCTCGAGATACCCTTGAAAATTGCAATATAATGTTTTATGCCTGTCATAAAACACCCCAAACAAAACTAACCCCTGACAAATACTCTTCAGCAGACCATGAATAACTGATACTTTTTCCCTCTTATTGAAGAATGGAGTGTACATATGACTAGCTTTTGAACTCACTTGCTCTTTTTAGTCTTAATGAAGGTCCTCTATACCTTTTAGAACGAAGAGTAACAATGATGTTCTCCCTTTAAAAGCCTGCAAAGAGATAGCCTGACAAACAAAAGGTCTATAACTGACTAGATAAGATAAATGAACACCATCATGGGGGGGAAAAAAAGGACAACTTTCTCTAGGTCAGATCACTACACTATCCAAAACTACATAAAAGACTTCTGGAACCATGTAGTTTTGAACCAGCAAACTGATTTTAAGGATGGATGGATCACAAATTATGAAACCAAAAATCTCTGTAGAACATGTACAAGTTACCCAGTAAACACACA
Source organism: Sarcophilus harrisii (assembly GCF_902635505.1). Taxonomy (NCBI): domain Eukaryota; kingdom Metazoa; phylum Chordata; class Mammalia; order Dasyuromorphia; family Dasyuridae; genus Sarcophilus; species Sarcophilus harrisii. The sequence continues at coordinate 503,784,121 of NC_045427.1, read as the reverse complement.
GCCATGAATTGTAAAGTCACAGATTCAAAGTGCCATGCATTTAGAGCTGGATGGGACCTTAAAAATCTCTATGATCCATTTTATAGATGAGAAAACTAAATCCTGAAGAGGTTAAATGACTTGTCCAGGGCTCCATATCTGGGATCTCAGGGGAAGATTTTAACTCGGGTCTTTCTGACCTCCAAGCACCACACCTCTATATCATATCACCTCTTTGTCTCCCTCTCCAATTAAAAAAAAAGAAAAGAAAAGAAAATATGACTCCCAACCATGAGTCAGATTCCAGAACTTCCAGGCACTGGGCTTCTTATATTACACTATACTTTGAATAAGAGACAAAACTCTAGTATATGACCTTTAATCAATTGAATTTTAAAAAGAAATCTATTTTTAGAGATCCCAACTTTACTCCCCAGATGATATCCAATCCTCCATTAACTAAGAAAAGCTCCAGAAAGAAATCTCCCAGGACTTCAATGACAAGTATAAAAATGATACCATCAAGCACTTAGTATAATAATGGTAAGACTAACAAATTATTGGACAGATATCCCAAGGGGGTCAAAAACAGAAATTAAGGTCCCATATACAACAAAAATTCATAATATTGTTTATAGAAACAAATTTGATACTCATCAATTGTGGAATGGCTAAACAAATTGTGGCATATGAATGTAATTTTAATGAAATTTAAGAAAAAATGATTATAGAGAAGCAAAGGAAGATGTATATGAACGATTCAAGGAAGAACCATGAAAACAATACACTCAATGACAATATAAACAAAAACCAACAAAAAAACCCTGCAATCATAATAACCAAGCTGGCATGGGAGGAGGAGGAACGGGGGGGGGGGGAAGATATGAAATGTGTTTCTCCCTCCTTTTCAATGATAGTAGACTATGAGAGAGGAACACTACCAATACTAGGCTCAATTACTGTGATGATTTATTTACTACTTCCCCCTCCCGGAAGGTCTTTATGACCAAAGCAGAACTAGAGATCATTACTGATCACAAAATAGAAAATTTCGATTATACCAAACTGAAAAGTTTTTGTACAAACAAAACTAATGCAGACAAGATTAGAAGGGAAGCAATAAACTGGGAAAATATTTTTACAGTCAAAGGTTCTGATAAAGGCCTCATTTCCAAAATATATAGAGAATTAACTCTAATTTATAAAAAATCAAGCCATTCTCCAATTGAAAAATGGTCAAAGGATATGAAACAGACAATTCTCAGATGAAGAAATTGAAACTATTTCTAGTCATATGAAAAGATGCTCCAAGTCATTATTAATCAGAGAAATGCAAATTAAGACAACTCTAAGATACCACTACACACCTGTCAGATTGGCTAAGATGACAGGAAAAAATAATGATGATTGTTGGAGGGGATGTGGGAAAACTGGGACATTGATGCATTGTTGGTGGAGTTGTGAACGAATCCAACCATTTTGGAGAGTAGTTTGGAACTATGCTCAAAAAGTTATCAAACTGTGCATACCCTTTGATCCAGCAGTGTTACTACTGGGATTATATCCCAAAGAGATTATAAAGAAGGGAAAGGGACCTGTATGTGCACGAATGTTTGTGGCAGCCCTTTTTGTAGTGGCTAGAAACTGGAAACTGAATGGATGTCCATCAGTTGGAGAATGGCTGAATAAATTGTGGTATATGAAAATTATGGAATATTACTGTTCTGTAAGAAATGACCAACAGGATGATTTCAGAAAGGCCTGGAGAGACTTACACGAACTGATGCTGAGTGAAATGAGCAGGACCAGGAGATCATTATATACTTCAACAACAATACTATATGATGACCAGTTCTGATGGACCAGGCCATCCTCAGCAACGAGATCAACCAAATCATTTCTAATGGAGCAGTAATGAACTGAACTAGCTATGCCCAGAAAAAGAACTCTGGGAGATGACTAAAAACCATTACATTGAATTCCCAATCCCTATATTTATGCACACCTGCATTTTTGATTTCCTTCACAAGCTAATTGTACAATATTTCAGAGTCTGATTCTTTTTGTACAGCAAAATAACGTTTTGGTCATGTATACTTATTGTGTATCTAATTTATATTTTAATATATTTAACATCTACTGGTCATCCTGCCATCTAGGGGAGGGGGTGGGGGGGTAAGAGGTGAAAAATTGGAACAAGAGGTTTGGCAATTGTTAATGCTGTAAAGTTACCTATGTATATATCCTGTAAATAAAAGGCTATTAAATTTAAAAAAAAAAAAAAAAAAAAAAAAACCTACTTCCCCCTCCCTTTTTTCCTTCTCTAGCTGACCAGAAAATACAAAAATGAAGGGAATATCAAACTATATCAATAAAAAAAATTTTAAAGAAAAAAATTAGGTTTTCCATTTATTTTTTTTACAAGCAGAAATATAGGTATATAAAAAAAAAAGCTTACTTATTTAGCACCCATATGTACACAAATCCTATTATCTTATTTCCAGGAACTTTTCTATAATGATATTATACAAAGCCTGAAATAAATGCACTGGAATAGTTTCCTGGCAAAATCAATTTCTCTCAAAATGAGAGATTCATTTAGTATGGTAATGCTGTAGGGTAAGTGACTTGAAATGAAAATAGGTACATTACATCTAAAGGACTGATAAGAGTTTAAACTTTTATATTATTTAATACTAAAGTCTAGTCTGTTTTACACCAAATGAACCGTAGATGTGTATACTTCTTTGATGTTAATGGACCAAAATGGAAAAGGGAACCCAGACTTAATACAATTGGATATTATTCCTTTTTTCAAAAAATAATTTTAATTATTTTCCCTTCTTTTTAAAAAATTTTCTTTATTTAAAAAATAGAAAAAAGAAACAGAAAAGGAAAATAAAATTTAAGAAAACAAAACTAAAATATCAAGGATTCAAAATACACAATTGCCAGTCCAAGAAAGGATATATTTCTAAGTGTGTGTGCAATGTAATGTAATGTAATAGATATATATACATACACACCCTCCCACATATATTCACATCCATCCAGAGCCACACACATATACCTATGTAAATATATACGTTTCTACACACACACACACACACGCCCACATGTAAACATGTATCTAAAACAGTATTAGTATGGCTGACATAAAACATAGCGTTCTCTCTTGATTGAATCCTTAAGTTTGTTTTTGTCTAAGATCAAAGATTACTAGCTATACCTTTTTTTCCCTAATAAATTCTACTCCTGATCCTTGTAGTGTTTGTGCAGTTATCTTCTTTCCTCTACCTGATAACTCTCAACTTGCCTTGCCATTACTTTAAAAAAAAAAAAAAGGACAACTTTCTCTAGATCAGATCACTACACTATGCAATACTACTTAAAAGACTTCTGGAAACATGTAGTTTTGAACCACACTCATGGATCCCTCCATTGTCTTCTTCCCCAAACCTTTGCTTCCCCTTCTAGCCATCCCTCCTCTCCTTATCTGTTTATATAGATGTTGGAAATTGCTAATAATCCATATGTAACCCATGCTCAACATGAGATTTTCAGAACTATAAGCCCTCTTCCCCCTTCTAACAATTGTGTCTATTCTTCCTCTGAACCTCATTTGTAAAACATAATGACTATTTTTACATTTTCCCAGATGGTTCTGCTTTTCAGAATCAGATTATGCTCAATCCTACCCTAATTATTTTTTGAGCCATCCTATTGTTGATGTCAACATATGGTACACATTTCCATGTGAAAAACATAAAAATTTGCTCATGTTAAGTTCTTCGAAACTGATCTTTCATATTGGCTCTTATATGTTAAATTTGTTGAGTTTAGATTTAAAGTTCTGAAAATTTGAGTTTTTTTTTTTTTTTTAAATTTCTGGGGTTTTTTCCATTGAATATTTTGGATATTGTTTCTGGATATATTTTTGGCCACAGGCCTAGTGCTTTTGATTGTCAGTAGATATGATTCCAGGATCTGCAGTCTTTTATTGTGGCTGCTAAGTCCTATACAATTTTAATTGTAGTTCCAGAGTATTTTAATTGTTTTTTCCTTGTAAAATTTTCTCTTTGATCTCGGGGACTAAATTTTAATAATAATATTTTCCACAATGTGTATTTTCCACAAAGCATTCTTTTTGAGGTGGTGTTTTCTTCCTATTTCTACTTTCCCTTCATATTCTATCACTCCAGGAAAATTTTCTTGGATTATTTCTTGCATTATTGTGTCAAGACTATTTTGGGGGACTCAAGCTTTCGGATAGTCCAATTATTCTTATATTTTCTCTTTTTGATCTATTCTCCAGATCTGTTGTTTTTCTTACAAGAGTTTCACACTCTGTTCTTTTTTCCCCATTCTTTATATGGTTTTGTTATTTCTTGGTCTCAAAGCTTTACTAGCTTCCCCTTGCCCAATTTTAATTTTAATTTTGGCCTCTTTTTAAATTTAATCTCCTTTTTTAATTGATTAACTTTTTTTCATAATCTTGCTTTTCTTGGATGGTTGTTTTTGTTTTTTCCCTTGTCTCACTTGATTTTTAAATTCTTTTTGGGGAGTTAAATTCTCTCTGACAGAGAGCCATTTAATGTTATTCTTTGGGGTAAAGCAGCTTTTTTACTTCAGTCTCCTCCACTGAAGATGAACCTTGGTCTTCTCTATTCCCATAGTTAGTTCCTATGGTTAGGAGGTTCTTTGTCAGTTCATTTTTTTCTTCCTTTTAAAATAAGAAGTATGATTGTAAAAACAGCTAATTGTGGGATGGGGAGATGGTACCTCACTCCAGCTCTCCCCTCTGACCTGGAATCCCAAACCAAAAAAGCTCCACCCTCCTCCAAAGGCCCATGGTCAGCAACATCCCTACCCTACTGCCTCTGCACTCACCAGGTGCGCTAGTTTCTTCCAGCCCAGGGCCATGTCTCTACAGCACAGCTGAGCCAGGCACTCAATCAGCTGAGTTAGGGACTCAGAACCCCCCAATTCTTCAAGTTATCTGGGAGGTGAAAGCTTCTGTGGTTCTGGCTGAATTTCTGCCTAACCCAGCTCACCCCAAAAATCCTCTCACTAATATTTCTGTGGAGCTAGCCAGGAAGTTATTTGTAGGTCTTACCTTAATCTTTCATCAGTGTATGTTTGCCCTGAGGCACAAATTTGTTGTTTGTGGGGGAAATATGGAGAACCTGAAATTTACTAAGCTACTCCTCTATCTTCCTAAAATCCTTCTCCCCTAACCCAGTTTTAATTGGATATTGTTTCTTTACAACATATCATACCATTATTGCTACCACTCATACAGTTGACCTCGACATCTTCAGATGTAAAGCTATAGATTCTGAAATGAAAATTGATTAGCAGGATGCTCAAAGTTATCAAACTGTGCATACCCTTTGACCCAGCAGTTTTTCTACTAGGCTTGTATCCCAAAAGATCTTAAATGAGGGAAAGGGACCCATGTGCAAAAATGTTTGTGGCAGCCCTCTTTGTTATGACAAGAAACTGGAAACTGAGTAGATGCCCATCAACTGGAGAATGGCTGAATGAATTGTGGTATATGAATGTTATGGAATATTATAGTTCTGTAAGAAATGACCAGTAGGACGATTTCAGAGAGGCCCGGAGAGACTTACATATGAACTGATGCTGAGTGAAATGAGCAGGACCAGGAGATCATTATACATAGCAACAAGATTATGTGATGATCAGTTCTGATGAGCATGGCTCTTTTAAACAATGAGATGTTTCAGGCCATTTCCAATGATCTTGTGATGGAGAGAACCATCTGCACTCAGAGGGAGACTGTGGAGACTGAGTGTGGATCACAAAATAGTAATTTCACTTTTTTGTAGGTGGTGGTGTTTGCTTGCATTGTTTTCTTTCTCATTTTGTTTTCTTTTTGATATGATTTTTCTTGTATAGCAATTGTATAAATATGCATGCCTACATTGGATTTACATATATTTTTACCGTGTTTAACATATATTGGATTACATCTAATGGAGAGAATGGGGGGAAAATTGTAATACAAGGTTTTGCAAGGGTCAATGTTGAAAAATTATCCTTATATGTTTTGAAAATAAAAAGCTTCAATTAAAAAAAAAATAAAAGACTAGCAATTGTGGAGCAAAAAAAAATTAGTAGCTTTGTGAGTCATAGCTTAATTAATAGAAATTTCTGATAAGATACAAATGGATATTCCTGACGTCTTAATGTTTTGGAGAGGGCCAAAGCTATAGAACTTTCGAATAAGCCAAAACTACTAGTGCTTCTCTCACATCTTCTATGCTAAATTTAGTATCCTTCTATTCCCAGCATTTTTTTTATACTATCGTAAGAATAGTTTCCTTTTAAACATCTAATATTTGTAGTTTCTAAAGACTTTGGAAAATGGCCATTTTGATGAGAACAAGCACACCCTACATTTAAATTAAAAAATATACACGACTACAAAATCAGCAGCTTCTGTCAGGGTACTTACACCTTTGGCTTCTTTATAGGTCCTGATTTCTACAATCCTTGATTCTAGATTAAATCATATCTCAAGTTCCAAGCATTCTACACAGGAATGAAAACTTTCATTCAGTTGTCTTAAGGGGATATATCTATTGACAGGTACAAGAATTTTCCTTATTCCATCTTGACAAGTCCCTGCACAAGGGAGAAAAACAGGCCTCTTATGAATCTTCCTTCATCAACAGCATTTACAATGTACCAGGCAGTGGGCTAAGTGCCTTATCAATATTGTCATTTGGTCCTCACAGCAACCCTGGGAGCTAAGAGCTATTATTCCCATTTTACAATTGAGGAAACTTGAAGCAAACAGAAATTAAGTGACTTTGTTCAATGACGCACAAACATTAAGTTTTTGAGGTAAAATTTTGAACTCGGATCTTTCTGACTCCAGGCCAAGTACTCTAACCATTGGGCTACTAGTTGCCTTAATCTCCACATAGCTACCATTTTCATGCCTCGACTTTTCCCCACTGGAGATCTTTCAATCAACATCTAACTATTTGTTATTCTTGCAGGAGACTCGGGTGAGGTATATCCTATTTACAATCACTTGTCAGTGGGAGCCTATTCTTTCTTCCCCTTCTGCTCTCCTATGGACAAAAGAGTAACCAAAGTGCTTCATTATCCAAATCCAGGCACATATACGAAAACTAACACTTATTCATTCAGATATAATATCTCATAAAAAAAAAAGTTCCTGGCTATTATGCAAAAATTAAAAATCTATCTATGCAAATCCTGCATCAATAAAACAAAAAAGCTTCATTCTTTTTTGACTGACCAAATCAATTTGAATATCCTAAAAAATAAAAAAAAAAAGTATTATTTCAACATTCATTTTCATTTTGCCACACAATGTTTTCTTGGAATATGTATTATGTTAATATTAAAATGGTAAAACATACTGTGTTCCTAACCCACATACTATTCATCTTCATTTAACTTCCAGAACTTTACTGAAACGGAGATATTTTTTTCAACTAGTAAAGAGTAGCTGGAATTTGTTTTCTTTTGAGGGAGGCAGGAAAAGGGGAAGGAGGTAGTGGATATCTCTAACTGCCCAAACTGTTTTAGAAAATGACAACTCTAAAAATGAAAACAAAACATTTTGTGCCACTGTCAGACTGAACACTAGAATGAATAGGCCACATGCTAAATATAATCCATGATGGACAAACAAATTTTAAAGAAATATTCAAAAATAAAAACTTTCATTATTAATATTTGCCTCATAAAAATATCAACAATTAACGTTGAATGATTACTACTATAGTTAAAATCCTTTGTATTTTGTTTATATTAATACTGATCTAAAAAGATAAGTGACATATACCCTGATATAAAACTAAAAACTAATAGTCAACTAATGTTTTCAATCTCCTTACTTTTTTCTCTCATACTGTTTTTGAAAAATACGGTTTTCAGTCATACTTCTTTGTAAGAATTAGTATCTGACACATATAATATAAACTATTACTCCACATTTACACATTCTTTATATGCATTCATACTCAACAGTTCTACTCAAAAGTCTTTTTACCCTCCATCTTTACCATCCCTCCCTGCCTCTAAGTCTTAGAACATTGCCCTGCCCTGCAGTCTCACTCCATGCTGCTGATTTCATTATTCTCTTTTTCTTTTATATCTTTTCACAACCACACCTTCATACTTATACAAACAGTTTACCCTTGGTATGACTTCCTAGAAATCAGGATACTTAATGACAGTAGCCATCTTTCCCTTATTATTACCAATGGCACCCAAAATAGAGAAGCTAGAGAAGAAATAGGGTTAGATCCAGAAAGTGATAGGCAAAAAAGTGACAAGAGACAAGTGAAATATGAAGAACAGAATAGTAACAAGAATAATGCCTTTAGATATGGAAAAAAATATATGCATGTGCATAAAAAAATTTCCTTGGCAAGATTAAGCTTTCCTTAGTTTGGCTAAGAAAATATAGAGAAAACAACATAGTTCATCTCATTTCAGATTACCTTCACGACTAATTCCTGGAAGCAGCTGAATTAAGGGTTTGTGTGGCTCAGTCATATCATTTTTTATGTAAACCGGGATTACACTGAGAAGCTCCTGACGATCTTCCTCATGTACAACAGGAATAGATTCTAAAATCAGCTGCATTTGTTCAAGTTCATGTGCACCTGAATAAGAAATATAAAATAAAACATATAAAAACAATGACCCAAGAGCACAAAAAAACTGCCAAAAGATTATGATCTCTTCCTTCAAATTACTTATGTTTTATCTGTATATTTAACTTTCAATGGAATGATAGCTCCTTGGAGTCAGGGTCTGTCAAAGAAAAACAGATTTAGAACTGGAAGGATCACCATCAAATCTACCTCCTCCCAACACTCCGCAATCATAAATGAAAAAGTAGATACCTAAAGAGACTAAGTGATTGGCTAAGTCATATACACACTAATTAACAGTCAGAATTCAAACTAAAAAACTCACATTCCAGATGCCAGGCTCTACTATACCATACTGTCTTCTCCACTATTTCGGTTTTTTGTTTTTGTACCCCAGAACCCAGCAGACTCTCTTACACATATCAGACCCTTGAAAAATATTTAATTGAACACATATTGCATTACCCAAAATAATTCCCATTATATTTTGTAATGTACCAAATAACACTTATTTAGCTGAAATGTACATTTTATTAGATTTATAAGCAGTTTCTACTTTTTTACCATCTAGGAGATTTTTTTTTTGTTGCTCATACCTTATCTTAGTTAATTCATTAGCTGGGACACCATATCAAAACAACACTGTATAATATAAATAACAATAAAATTGAAATTAAAGACCATAGTCATAATCTAGTCCTTGCATAGCTATTAAGGAGCTTATAAACTTTCAACCAATTAGCATCTCTAGACCACAGTTTCTACATAAACAAAATGATAAAAAAAAAAAATCAATCTTGGTATCTCCAATCCAAGGTCCCTTCTAGTTGTAAAATTCTGTTTCTAAACCTCAATGTTTCTAGTGGGAAAAAAGACTCGAGTCCTATGCACTAGCTCTTTTTAAAAAGAACATTTCCCATCATTCTATTTTCTGATATGGTTCCTAACACAGCACTGCAGTAAAGATTAGAAAGTAACTATTCATTAAAATGTTGGTTAGAGATCATAAAACTAAACACAATTTTCAGCTTCCAGATACTAAGTATTCTTATTAATTGAATGACCAAGGCAAATCACATTCTCAACAATCTGAGTTTCCATATTTATAAAAGAAAGAATTAGACCAAATGATTTCTCAGTTTTCTAAATAGCTTTCTATAAACCTAAGAGATAACAGATGTGAAAGCTTATTGTAATCTAATAAAAACTACAATACAAATGAAAGATATAATTGATAGCCCCCAAAACTTGTGATGTTTACTTGTGACCATTCAAGACTGCCAAATATTCAATATATGTCAACTTCTATCACCTTTTTAGGAGTTTACTGATGCACCGGAGTGGCATTTAACAGGAAAAGAAGGTAACAATGAGTTTTTCTAAAAATAGATCCTCTAAACTCAATTCAAAGGAATTTTTGTGAACATCTCAAGTTTGCTACAGGAAGAGAGAAAAAAAGCATCAAGGTCACACTTCCCCAGAAATATTTTTCCAAAGTGAACTGGATTCAAAGAGATCATATCAATAAAGCCCCTATAAAATGTGAATAAATCAGATGGTTTATTCTAGCCAGTATCAGCATTAGGTTTTATAACATTTATATTTGTGTCATTTAACATATACAGTTCTTTACATCTATTCTGTAGGATTTGAAGCAAAATTTTACTGTTTATATTACAGATATGTATAGCTTCCTTCTTTAAGAGTGTTGGTTTCATAAGTTAAGAGCTGGAAGGCACTTTAGTAGAGTCCCACTACTTCAGCATATTCATTTTACAGATAGGAAACTGGAATCCAGAAAGGCAAGTGATGCCCCCAGCAATGAAAAAGCTTCAACTTGAATTCCATAACCTACCTCCCAGGCCAGAATTATTCCCTGAATCTCACCATTTCTCATAATGATCAAATTCCTCCATCACAAACTTTCTCCATGGCAGCAATGGTTTGCGATGAGAATTGAGTTCTACCTATTATTTAGCTCCATTTCTTAGGAGTCCTGTTTTTTTTCTAAATTTCCTGTCATGATCATATGTAATGGGTGAACCCTAAAGTTAATCATCAGGAAAAATTTACATGGATTCTGAAAATTCCACAAGTACACCCTTATTTATTTTTTAATAATAGATTTTTATTTTTCAAAATACATGCAAAGATAAGTTTTCAATATTCATCCTTGCAAAACCTTGTGTTCCATTATTTTCTCCCTCCCTCCCCACTTTCCCTTCCCTAGACAACAAGTAATCGAATATAAGACAAACATGTGCAATTATAAGCGAATATTTGTAATGAGTACTAACAATAAAAATTACTTTAAAATTATATTATGCTTATGCTTTCCTTAACACAACTCTTATGCCATCAAAAGCTAAACTTTCTTTAAAACTGATTTCTTCCTACTTACTTACTGACCTCCCCACAACAGGGTAGAAAATAAAAGGCAGGTCTACTCTAGAGATCAAATGTCTAACAAAATAATGAGGAAATTGAATTGTCATATCATTTTTTTCTTCAAAAAACTTTACAACATTCCTATTTTCTACTTTATCTTACCTAAGCTCTTCATTGGTTTCTAACACCCTTCTTAATCTTGCCCATTCTATCCAAATTTTGATTTTCATTTATCTCCAACATGAATTCCAAAGCTCTAATCTGGATGTTTTTCTGATTGTTACATAAAACATATTGTATTCTGGCTTCACACTACTTGTATTTTTTTCTACCCTTATCTATCTAAATCCCACCCAATTATACAGGCCCAAGCTCTAATCTTGCCACTCTTAAAAAGCCTTTTCTGACTACTCCAGCCCTCACTAGTATCCCTAAGAATAACCCAATTGTACTTAGGTTTACATTTAAAACTGAAACATAGTGCCCTTAATTATACTCTGGGGGAATCTGATGTTTATTACATTAGCTTTATCTTCACAAACAAACTATTTGTTGACAAAAACTATACCATGTTCTACTTCTCTATCTAGGAGCTACCATAACTATCTTACAGGTAAGCTGGGCTTGATTAAAATCTTTGAAATCATCATTTTTGCCAGAAGTTCCCACCAAACATAATGCCAGAATATAGCAAGCACTCAATAAGTATTGGCTTTTAAATTTTTTTTTTTTTAAATTTCATAAGATTACAAAAGCCACTAAAATTGTGGTAGGAAAGACTTTGGAAGGTCAAAGAAAAAAAACAGCCAGGACTTCCAGCACTTGCAGCAACAGCATCAAAGACCAAAAGTGGTAAAATTGCACAGCATTAAGTGACAGACAGCATGTAATAACATAGGACCTTACTGACCTCAAATACAAAACTGAATTTTTAAATAAACTTACATAAAAGGACATCATAGAGTTAACTAAGTTCAAGTAAACAGAGGGTTTGCATGAAATATATTTTTAAAATCCAATACTCATCTTTAGATTTTGAAATTCTTCATTCTACAGTAAATTACTTGATAAAAAAATATATATATACACACACACACACATATATATATATATATCCCCTAAATAAATGAAAAATTACTTCTGAATTACATTAATTTCTACATTTTGTATGTGTGTGTGTATGGTATGTATACATATATATGAAAAGAAATTCAAACCTGCAAAGAGGGTTTTCCCAGTCAGCATTTCAGCAAAGATGCATCCTGCAGCCCACATGTCAATGGCTTTAGTATAGTTATTAGGAGAAAGTAAAAGTCGTGGAGATCTGTACCATTTAGTAACCAATCCTTCAGAAAGATGACCCTAAAAAAATGAAAAACTTACTTTCACAATGTTATTTTAACAAATGACAGCAAATACATAAATCTGACCTAAAAAAATATTTAAATCTAAAAAACCAATGTGGAATTTTAAAATTATGCCTTTTTGGAGGACAATGGCTATCCTGGGTACCAATTCCCTTAAGGAGATCTCTTAAATTCCATTTTCATAGCAGATAGGCTTCCCACTACAATATGCATGCAAAAATGCAGATTTCATTCAACACTTATAGGTCAAAAATGTTATGGAAATCAGGAGTACTACTAAGCCAATAATACAAAAATGTTTAAATCCTCAAAGCCTTAGAGAAAAGTTCATAGACTTTTGATCTGTTTTGAGAAACAAAAGGATATGATGTAATTAATAAATGTAATTTCTTACAACTATGCTTAAATATAACTCCATTATATATTCAAAATGGTTAAGATATTGTCCTTCACATATTTATAGTTATATGCACAAGTATAACTCACTTTATTAATCAAATTATGTGTCCAAAGTAATTTGCACTGGAATTGAAGCATTTAAAAGGCAAATGGGGAATTTAGACAAATTGTGAATAATTTAACTTCTGTACAAATTAATATTTCACATTATATCATGCAAAAACAAATTAATATTTCACATTATATCATGCAAAAGCAAGGTTGAATTGTATATTAAAGAATTACAAAGAAAGAAAATATCATAAGCTTTCAAAGTAGCTAATCAATTATTTTATGCCTTAAGGTAGAACCATACTTATCAGTAATATCCCCCACTATTAAATTATTTTTTATTCATTTAACATAAATGAACCAAATCAAAGCCCAAAATATGTAAAAACAGGTCCTATAAATAAGTGAAACCAGTCTTTTAATTGAAGGTAATGCTATTGTGTTTGTTTCTCTATAGATATGAAAAAATTTGGCTTTAAAGAAAATATCCAACTGATATTCGATAAAAAGAAAGAAATTCTTGATCATCAGAATGATAAACACTGAAAAAAAAATATACTACAGGACTCCAGGATGTCTCTGGAGTTGAAGCCATTCAAGCATATACAACTTTATGTCCTAGATCATTTTCACATGTCTTTAAATAGAGGGTACTGGGCTTGATATTACTTGAGATTTTCTAAGTCCTATGATTCTGTATTGAAGGGTAATGGTGGTATAGTGGAAAGAGAGAAGGCCTCCCAATCTAAAAGAACTGGGTTGAAGTCTTGTTATTGATAAGCACTGGCTATATGATTCTGAGCAAGTCACTTAATGTCTCAATGCCCCAGGCAACTAGCAATTTTTCTTGTTGGTTTTTCCCTTTCGTTTTGATTTTTGTCTCCCAACATGACTTAAGAAAATATTAAAAAAGGTTTATATATAAATGGGGGAGGTGGAGAAACCTAGCAATTATACAGTTAATACAGAAATGTTTTAGATGACTGAACGTGGATAATGTATAGCAAATTCCTTGCCTTTTCAAAGAAGGGAGAGAGAAAGGAGAGAATTTGAAACTCAAAAGTTTACAAAAATAATATTAAAAATTGTTTTTACACGTAATTCAGAAAAAAAAAATTTTTAAGGCTAGCAGATGTTGATCTGTGTTGGTAAAAGTAATTCCTTACTAGTTGTCTATAACAATGAAATCACAGAACAGATGCATTATATCTAAAGATCCTTTCCCTTTTTATTCTATTTAATGGAACAGATATAATCTAACAGATTTAAATTTGTGTCACTTATACAATTAGAAAATTTAGTTGATAACCATTTATTATCAATTATCCTCAATAAGTGAAAAATGTAATTCATTTTTAAATTTTGTGTGTGCATGTGTGTATGTAAAAAGAAATTCAAACCCGCAAAAAAGGGTTTTCTCATTCAGTATTTCAGCAATGTAACAAGAGATGGGGATTATCACACACAAATACAAGGGCCCAAATCTAATTTTATAACCTTCTTTATCACAACAAAAAAAATAAAATAATGGATAATAGGAATTCCTATTTAATTTCCTCTTTTCATCCTTTAGTGAAGCTATTGAAACAATGAATAAAATTAAGCAAAAGGTCAAGTCAAATTCCCTAAGTACACCTGGGATAAAATCAAAAATTACTTTGAGTCTGTAAAACTCACAATGCAATTCCCAACATGGATAGCATTCATTTCTATTTCTCTAACCAAAACATTAGGATACCTTCTCACCTAATTTACCCAACAGGATTGTAGCATGAATAAAAAGATCTTTGGAAATTAAGGTTGTTAGGAAATAGGAAAGAGAGCAGCTACAAAAAGAATGAAGATTCTCACCTCAAATTTTTTTATGGATTATTGCACAGGTGCACGTGTGTTACTATGATCCTTTTCTTTTACATACCTTATGTGAATAATGGGGATCCATAATCCGGGCAAGACCAAAGTCACCTATCTTCAGCACCAAGTCTTCAGTATTAATGAAAAGATTAGCTGGTTTGAGATCTCTGTGCAGTACATTTGCAGAATGAATATACTTGAGCCCACGTAGCAGCTGATACATGAAAAGCCTGGCATGCTCCTCCAGTAAAGGGCCCTGCTCTAGCAGATTAGCCAAGTCTGTCTCCATGTACTCCTGAACAATGTAAACACTGTTCAGCTCTGTCAGAGAGCCCACATCATCTGTTAACTGACTTCCACTGGGACCAAGAATTTCAAATACTTTCACAATGTTATCATGGTCGAGTCTTCTAATAATTTTGATTTCTCGTAAAGCATGTTTAACACTCTGGGGATCTGTAAGAACAATTTTCTTGACAGCCACTCTTTTGTCACAGTCATTATCGACAGCAGAAAAAACTAAGCCATTGCCACCACAACCCAGTGGTTTTAAGTCCATATACCGAGAGCCCAGATCAAAACCATGAATGTTCATGAGACTTTCAAACTTTTCTGCCATTTTGAGACACTTAATATTATTTTTCCTTTCAAACTGATGAACTTGTGTAAACACGGAAGGAAACTGGCATCAAAAAGAAAGATCTTTCAAAAAGGGAGAAAAATAATTCTGCTTCCACTCCAAGATGGTTTCTTGATACTCATCGCATGTGCCAACCAGGCCTGGTGAGTTCCCTTCAAATTTACAGCTTGTAAGCTCTAACTCATACTGAGAATTAGAAAGATTGCAGTATCCATAGCTCAAGATAGGGGCAGCAACTCTGCAAACATTTAAAGAAAACACTCAAGAAACTCAAACGGAATGAAATGACATACTATGCACTCAGCTTTACTGTGCTAAACGAGTTAACATTTAACAAAAAAGTGAATAAATATGCACACAATAGGCTTCTCTGAACATTCTCCTCACAGTGCAGATACATTCAGTGTTGGACTGGTCCTGAGCAGCATCATTTCTAGGGTGCCAGTAAGCACTACTTTAGTTTTGTTTCTTTTCCTCCTTTGTTTACTGTTTATTTGACTAGGAAGCTCTGGCAGCTGTTGGTTTACAGAAGATGTCTTTTGTTAGTGATCAGGTGGCTCCAGCTCACCACAATCACAATCAAAGCTACCATCCATTTTATTCTGTGACAACCTGGAAAGAAAGGAAAAAAAAAAAAAGAAATCAGTAAAATTATACTACAGACTATATTGCTTCCCTTCTACTTCAGCTACAGAATATTCTTATCAAAACTATATACACTTACATATATTGTATTTAACTTATGTTTTAACATATTTAACATGCATTAGTTAACTTGCCATCTGGGGGAGGAGGTGGGGGGGGAGAAGGAAGGGAACAATTGGAACAAAGGGTTTTGCAATCGTCAATGCTGAAAAATTACCCATGCATTTATCGTGTAAATAAAAAGCTATTAAAAAAAAAAAAAACTATATACACTTAAAACTGGAAAATTTTCCTCTTTATTATAAAAGGTTAATTTTCAAACAATTAAGGGCTCACAGAAGTTTGCCTTACCAACAAGGTCACAGTGTAATATGGTGGACACATCTTTATTTTATTTTATTTTATTTTTATTTAATAGCCTTTTATTTACAGGATATATGCATGGGTAACTTTACAGCATTAACAATTGCCAAACCTCTTGTTCCAATTTTTCACCTCTTACCGCCCCCCCCACCCCCTCCCCTAGATGGCAGGATGACCAGTAGATGTTAAATATATTAAAATATAAATTAGATACACAATAAGTATACATGACCAAAACATTATTTTGCTGTACAAAAAGAATCAGACTCTGAAATATTGTACAATTAGCTTGTGAAGGAAATCAAAAATGCAGGTGTGCATAAATATAGGGATTGGGAATTCAATGTAATGGTTTTTAGTCATCTCCCAGAGTTCTTTTTCTGGGCATAGCAGGTTCAGTTCATTACTGCTCCATTGGAAATGATTTGGTTGATCTCGTTGCTGAGGATGGCCTGGTCCATCAGAACTGGTCATCATATAGTATTGTTGTTGAAGTATATAATGATCTCCTGGTCCTGCTCATTTCACTCAGCATCAGTTCATGTAAGTCTCTCCAGGCCTTTCTGAAATTATCCTGTTGGTCATTTCTTACAGAACAGTAATATTCCATAATATTCATATAGGTGGACACATCTTTAATGCTGTTTCTGGCAGTTTCAGTATGGTGGCGGGTACGTTTGACCCTACCAGATTAAGACTAAAGTACAAACACACAGCCCACCATTTCATCTTTATTCTTGTGACAGTCACCTTCCAGATGCTTACTCATCACAAAGACTATGAAGTAACCTCCTTTCAGGCTGATAAGCTCATCTAGTAAGGCAAATAACACCATCAGGAGAACGTGGTGATGGCTGAGCTTCAGTCAAAGATCTTGAGCAAGAGAGCATTACTTCACAGTCTTCTACTCACTCCATGACTCCCTTATTATATAATCCTCTGTGTCTAAATCTGAGAACTTAGTATGACAAGGTCCTTAAGAAATCACAGCCCATAATTCCTTCACTCATTTGTGTCTCCCAAAAGAGGTAAGGAAAAGCAAAAATCAGCTTAAAATCAAGGGATATTCTCCCCTAACTCTACACACTTGATAATACTTTGCACAAAAATGAATGATTACACACGCACATAGCCAAAGCTTACAATGATAATTTTGGGGAGGATTGAAGATAAAGACTAGATCAGAAAGAGGTAATTATGAGAATTGAGTTGGCTTGATTGAATTGGCTGCTTCTCTAGATCTGACATTGGTTGCTTTTCCTACATCACCCAGACCTCCCCCTTTTCCTTCTCCTGCCACCTAAGCTAAGTGCTCTGCATCAGTATCTAACTGAGGACGGACTCTTTATAAAGGCAAAGTTGTGCTAGGGCAGAAATGAAAAAACAAACACAGAAACAACAACCCAATTTACTTATGCCAAAGGAACTAGATCCCCCACCCCCCAACAACCTGAGAAATCACTTATCTCAGATCTTTAGTCAAGAAAGAAAAGTATAGCTTCAATTAACATGGTCTGGGTAAGAAGCTTATACAGCTTGCTATTTAGTTTAGTGGAATTTCCACTTTTCTTTCCCACTGATTTTCTACTTTTCACTCTTTTCCACTGATTCATTCAGCTGTCTTGTATTAATACTTGTCATCTGAGCTCACTTAGAAAGATGGTTTTATATTTAGTCCTCCTCTACAATAACCTCACCCCCAACCTGATCATCCCATTGCCAAATATGCAAAGAGCATAAAGAAGCAAACAAATCCAGCAAACTTCTGTTCCCATGATAAACACTGACAGGGACTGGAGAAATGAACAAGAACACATTACATTTGAAGATAAGGACTAGATTATAACTGTATATAACCTAATTATTGGGTACCTGACCTGGTTCACATGCCACAGCATCTCACACCTCAATGCTCTGAACATCCTAGAACTATATGGTAGTTGTGGAAGATACTTATTCGTCCCTCAGATCTACACAGAAAACTCTGATTGAAACTGGTTAGTCCCCATAGCCAAAGTCATCAAAGATAGGTTTCAAAAACTAAGAAGGTTTCTATTGTGCAATGCCCTAGAGATAATGATGAACTAGTCTTAAGTCTCAGAATCAACAATTGCCTAATTCAACCTAGTGAGTAGACAGAAGAGCATGTGAGCTCATCAGGTGATGCCCAAATGGTGCTCAGGAACATCATTATGACTACAGCTGCATTAAATAGTGATTTACACGAGATGTGTTATCTCATTTGACCCTCAAAACAACCCCTTGAGATAAGTGCCATTATCTCTACTTACAAGATGAGAAAATTGAAGCTCAGAGAGATTTAGTAACCTGCTTATAGTAACAGCTAGCAACAGTACCATTGTCCTGCTCTTTCCACTATATTGGAAATTGCCTCTCAGATGCAGAGATAATGCCTAATTTTTTTTTCTACATCACCCCCACCCCAATTCCTTCAGGAACATTATTATCCAAATGCTTTTGTAAATGTTATGTATATTTGTCATCTACAATAGATAAAAACATTTCGTGAGCCTGCTATTACTAAGTACCCAATTATTCTGAATTCATATCTATCTTAAATGTAAGAATTAAGGATTGACTAGATAATCTTGTTAAATAAATGGCGTGCTTATTAAAAAATTTTTATTTAATGTTAATGGCAGCTACATGCTAGAGAATTCATTTAAAAAACACTGGGCTAGGCTATGGGGATACAAAGGAAAAAAAGGAAAGTCCTTCCTATTAAGAAGTTTGCATGAGAAGAGGGGTAAGGAAAGGGGACAAGAACACAAAGATAAGCAAACACAAAATATAGATTAAACAAGTATTTTTGCAGAACCTACTACTTACCAAGCATTGTATACCAAGTCATAAGGAGACAACAACAGAGCTTACATTCTAACAGGAAGGGGAACATTGGTACAGATGTATAGCACAAAGCCCTTTGTGTGAAGAATAAATAGGGCTGTTCAAAGTGCTAAAAAAAACAAAACAAAACAAAAAACCCAAGTAATAGCCAAGACCTTCTATTTGATCCTAGAGGTAAACAGAGAACCACTGGACTTTACTGTGTAGTGGATATAAGATGGCCAGACCTACACTTTGGTAGCAGTATGGAAAATGGATGGGAATGGGGGAGAGAAATCCAATTAGGAAGCTTTTGCTATAATCCCAGTGAAAATAAATGAAGGCCTGAACCACGGTGGTAGGATCCCGTGAAAGATGTTGCAGAGATACAAAAACTGATTGTATATGGGGGTGGAGAGAGGTTAAGAGTGAGAGATCAAAAATGATACTAGGCTGCAAATGTAGATAACTAAAAAGCGGCAATCTCTTACTTTGTAAGAGAAGTGGTTTTAAGTGAATACATGAGTTCTATCTTGGAGATGTATGGGAATGCCTATTAAAAGGATAGGCATAGGCAATGATGATGAATGACAAGAGCTCAAATATGAGGGGGGTCATCTGGAATGATAACTGAATTGCAGAGGAGTTAATAAAAATAGAGGGAAGAGTGCTATGGACAGAGCCTAGGGAATACATTGGCAAGGGACAAGGATGGCAGAAATTAGAGAAGAGGAAAGCGAAGATTGGAATAGGCCTTGTTTAAGAGGTGACACTTTAGCTAAAGCTTGAAGGCAGCTAGGAAGACCAGACAGAAGCGAGGAGTACTTTCATGTACAACAGATAGTCCGTACAAAGGCAGGGAGAAGAGAGAAAAAATGATATCTATAGGGCCCAAAAAACACCTTAAAAAGTAAAGTGAAATAATTTTGGAAAGTAGATGGAGATAAACAGAAGACTTTGCATTTTACTCTAAGTTTCCTCATAATAGAGATTGTCTTGTTTCTGTATATATATTCTCAATATTTAGAATCCAGTAAATCTTAATACATGCCTGATTGATGGACTGATCCTAGAGGTAACTAGGTTTTACTGGAACTTCTTGAGCCAGGATGGTCTGATTTTAGGAATTTCAATGGCAGCTGTATGGAAGATAGATGGAAAAGTAGAAAGAACAGATTCCACAATTAGCAGATTATAGTAGTAATCTAGATGAGATGTAATGAGGGCTGAAACTAGAGCAGTTGGGACAGGAATTGGAGAGGAGATTGAAGAGAGATAATGTGGGTGAAGAATCGGCAAGAGTTGACAAATGACTGGATACTATATGAAAGCACATAGTCAGAGATGTTTTTCTCTTGATCACTCAATTTCTGGTACTCATCAACTAATCCCTCATTTCTAAGCATGTCTCACCTAAATTTAAATTTAAATCCAAGAGACAGGAAAATAAAGGACACATAGCAGTTTCCTTTCCCAATCTCTACTGCATATCATCTCTAGGAATATAACTAGTCTATAAACTGATTTTTTTCCTTTTCCATTCATAATTTAGGGTTTTTCTCACTACTTCATTTCTAGTCTCCCTCTCATAGCTTCACACTGAACTTCACTATCTCTTGCCCTCCAATCCATTTGCTGATTTCTCTCATATCCTACCCCTACTCATTTTTAAGGTATTATTTTCCCTCTTTTTCTAAGGGTAGCTCTGTTATTCGGGGAGTTTAGGTAACATTTGTGAATAGCAGAAGACTGTACTTGGGGACAGAAGAGAGAATCAGAGAAGACACAGAACCTGCTCTTAAGCTGCTTATACTCTAACCATACTCTTTGAAGGGCACAATAAAACTGCTAGCAACTAAAAAAAAAAAAAAAAAAAAATATATATATATATATATATATATAATATATATAAACCATTTCTCATTAAGTAAATTATTTAGATTATGAACAAAGTTATTTTTTTAAATCACAAATTATTAATAATTATATGAAACACTGTTCCAAATCACTAAGAGAAATAAAACAACCTTAAAGTTTCCCCTCACACCCAAATTAATAAAGACAGAAAAAGATGGGAATAGTCAATGTTGGGTGCATTATGGGAAGTTGGGTGAAAACTGCCTGTGAAATGGGGAAAGTAATTTAGAATTATGAAAAGACTGAAATGTCCAATATCTTTTGATCCAGAGTTTCCATTGCTAGTTAGGTGAATATTCCAAAGAGGTCAATGAATTTTTTAAAGCCCTACATACAACAAATATTTATATTAACCTTTCATCTAGTAGCAAATAATTAAGAACAAAGTAGAGGATTATTAATTGAAGAAATGCTAAGCAAAGTTGTGATACATAAATGAAAGAATATTGCTGGGCTGTAAAAATATGTAATATGCCCCCCAAAAAAGAGAAAGACATGAAATAATGCAAAGTGAAATAGCCAGAACAAGGAAAACATCACACATAATGACAATGTAAATAGAAAAGACAACAACAAATCAACACAATTCTGGGAATCATAGTAGTCAAACTTGACTCCAAAGAAATTATAAGAAAGTATCTCTCTACTCCTTTGGAGTACTGAGTGTTGTGTAACATTTGTCACACTTTTTTCATGTGTTAAAGTATGCCTCATTTGACCTTAAAGAGACAATGGATCCAATAAAGGATAAAGTTTCTTTAGGCAATTATGTATCACTCTCTCTTTTCTTTCCTAGAAATCCTGAAAAACCTCAGCTCAGAAAGTTTTAAAATGAAAGAGTAACTTGGCTTTGCCTTGGATATAAATATGGCTCGCAATATCCAATGTGATGGACAATCAGATACACTGTAGTCTTACTTGGTCCTGGTGTCCATGTGATAAGTCTGTATTATGAATGAAAGAGTGATATTAAGAAAACTATATAACACAACATTCTGAAAGGTCATGTTAGTAAGTTCAAAAATCAAGATTGTGCAAGCTTAAAAGTTACAGAGCTACCAAGACCTTTCTATCATTACTATCAACAACCTGTCATAATAGTGTAATAGTTTGTGCAACCTGCATAACTTTCAAGCTTAAACATCAAAGCTTACATAATTGCATTAGTTTCCCAAGTTATACAAGGTGAGAGGGACAGCAAAGTCATGCTAAGCAAGTCTATACAGAACAGCACACCTCTAGATTCTCATTCGACAGATCCTAGTACAGCATAGGCTCTAACTGGGAACAAGACAAACTAAAGCTACTTCTTCCCAGCATATATGATACCTTGCTAAATCCATAATAAAATAAGCGTGAGAAAGAAAGATGGAATAACTACCAAAGATATATCATACTAACAATGTTAATCAATCAGTTCGTGTTCCCCTTCTCCTTTTTAAGTTACTAAATTTACTAAATTAAGTTATTAATTTAGTTAGTTATATAAAATTGGGGAGAGGGGGGAAGAAGAGAAGCTTAATTCAACAATATCATAATTTCACTATTAACAGCAACAAGACCCACATGGGAGAAAGAGAAAAAACATTGCAATAATTATGGTTTTTGAAAAGTGTGTTAAATAATTAATCCACAAAAATTTGGGGGATTATGTATACATACTTTCTCCCCATTTTACTATTTGATGGCCTCCCCAAAGAGTTGTATCACTGAAAGAAATGAAATTCAAATTCACTAATTTAAATGTAGCAATGTGTAGTGAAATACAAAACAGTAGGCATTTGGGCACTGTGATTTGAGTATTCACTCCTTTTAAACAGACCAAAGTGCTTTAAGATCAAATGGAGTAGACCACCTGGATTCATAAAGAACCTGAGTTTTAATCTTGACCTTGAATAAGTCACCTCACTTCTCTCTAGGCATCAGTTTCCTCATACAGAAATGAGAAGATTAGTCTAATTCTTTCTAAGGTGCCTTCCAGCTTTACAATTATGATTTTATAATCTCTCTTCCAAATGAAAGAGGGGACAAGAAAACAAGGAAGGCTTCTGGGTATTAAAGGTATGGGTAGGCTGTCTAGAGATGAGAGGAAGAAAGGAGAAGGAACATTCGAGATTTAGAACACAAACTATGATCTGTCGTCCAAAGGAGTAATGAAAGAATCAGGAGGGCTTTTGTGTCAATGTCCACAACTGAATCCCCTGGAAAAGAAAATAAATCCTCCTCTTAGATAAAACGATCCCTTGACGAAATTCCTTTAGATTTTAAATTCTCCCATACCCTATACATACTATTAAACTAGGATACTAACTTTAAATTGGTGACCAAATAGCTTCCAAGCACATCAATTTAAAGAGAAGTTACTATAAAAGTTACTATAAAACCCTGGGCACTTTTAGTGGTTTGTGAAGAAATACATTCTTCAGAGTTAAAGTTTGAATTTCTTTTGGAAGTTTTCTTAAGGTTAAATCTGTTTAAAACAAAACTACTTCTATCACTCCATAGTGTATATTAAATACACGATCCATATTATTAATGAATTAATGGGTTATGATGAGATATAGCTCAGTAAGTAGTAAGGTTCCCTGAAAAATCAAACACAGGTACATCACATTCAAATCCTACACAATCAAGGAGAATTCCCTAGGAATTGGCAGTCAACTGTAGAGTATATTTTTAATCAAATGGATAGATGAGTTTTTAACAGATATATTATTATAGTATAGACTGAATTGTGAATTTATCTAACCATTCTGCAAAGCAATTTGGAACTATGAGTTAAAAATTACTTATTTATGCATATGCTTTTTGACTTAGTGATATCCTTAATAGGCTTATGCCCCAAGAGATCAACAAAAGGTGAAAAGGATCCATATTCATACAAATATTTTCAGCATCTTTTTTTGTTATAGGAAAAAACTGGAAACTAAAGGAATGCCCATCAACTGGAGAACAGAGGAATAAATAATGATATATATAGATATAGATATATTTGATGAAATATCATAAAGGAAGCTTTCAGAGAAAGCTGAGAAGACTTATATGAACTAATGCAGAATAAAGTGATCAGAACTAGGAAAACAACAAATAGAATAAAAATATTCTAAAGAGTAACTTTTAAACATTTTAAAATTGTCAACAATCAACATTATTCCAGAGGCCCCAATGATGAAACATGATATCCACCTTCTGAAAGAGGTGATGTATTCAAGATGCAGAAAAAGACATTTTTGGACATGGCCACTATATGAATTTATTTTGCTTGACTATATATTAATTACAAAGGTCTGGGTGAGGGACAAAGGTCCTCCCCTTTGTAGGGGAGGAGAGAATAATGATTCAGTTGCAACCCCCCACAAAAAAGGGGGGAGAATCAGTGAAGCATTTTTAAAAATGAACATAAGGGAACAGTTAAGAAAGCCAGAAGGAAACCCAAGCATTCAACTTTCAAAACTACATGTTAAATCTCCATTATATACTTAAAAGGAAAATCAAGTTGTATATAATAGATTCAGTTTTGTGTACAATCTCCTGTTCTAGGTGATATATAGAAATGCTCCATTTATTTAGTGTTTAAATTAACAATTTCTTAAAATCACATGTAGTAGCTGACTATAAATCTTATTTAACAATCATTTAATTAAACAATTGAGGATCCAAGAATGAAAAAATAAGTCCATATATTTGAGAAATTAATAGATTACTGAATATTTGATTTTTAGGGGTAAGGGAATTAAAACTATGTAAATAACTAAGATATCCACGCTAAATGATATGATAGAATAGAAATTACAAACCTAACTTTTTAGTATTTCAGAGAATATATATATATATATATATACTAATTATATAGAGAGCTAATACATACATGTTCATCAAAATCAAACAAATTCCTCTCTATAATTACAATTCAATAAATTTCAGAGGTAAGAGCAAATTACAAATTACAAATTTTTTTTAAGGAAAGATACTACTACTTATCAGCTTCTTGATCTTGGGTAAATTCTTTAATATCTTTGGGTCTCAAGTTCTTCCTAAGCAGAATGATGGAGCTGGACAAGATAAAGTAAATATTTTAGGTATAAAGAAGACAAAAAAGATGGAAGAGGAGGAGAGAGAGGGAGGAAGAGAATAAAGAAGTAGAAAAAGAAAGAGGAGGTAGTGGAGAAGAAATTACAGTTTACAGGGAATCTAAATGGCAGGGAGCTTTGGACTTGAAGTGTAAAGACGTGGTTTTGAATCCTATCTCAGAGGTTTACTAGTTGTGTGACATTTAGCAAGTGGTGAATGTTTCTATTTCTGTAAAATGAAGGGATTGGATAATAATGGCTTTTAAGACCCCTACTGGCTCTAAATCAATGATCCCATGAAACTATTTTAGTAAACTGGCATCCATAATTATTAAGATATGAATTCATTTAAATCATCAATAAATTCAGTTTTTTGTCATGGTTTTTCTTAATCACATCTATGTACATCTGAAAAATAATAATACATATATGTGTAAGGTATTATTGATTTCATCACAGCTGGCGTATTGCCAATTTATAGCTTTTCAAATCCCTTGAAAATGCCATGGTTTTCTCAAGGATTCAAGTCAGGGATAAATGTAATTGTCCAAAGCTACTTTATTCTTGATTCACAAGAGACTAAATCAATTATCCAGCTTTTAGCAAAAATAGGAAGCAAGACTCATGTGAAATAACATGAACTAGTACAACTCGGAACACAATGAAACACTAAATTTTGTGACAGACTATAAAGTGCTATAGAAGACTGGACCAGTAATAAAAATTCTGAAAAATGGGGAGGGTCAGTGAGAGCTGAAATGGGCAGGAAATGTTCAAGGATAAATAGAACCAGAGCTGGGCCTAGCATGATAAAATCACTTAAACACAACTGCAAAGCAGGTTCTGATCTGAATTAATGGAAGGATTTCTCTATATGTATCAAAACACAAATTCAGCTAAAAAAAAAAAAATACTCCAGGCAGAGAGAACAATCTAAGCAAAAGCATGACACAGCATGTTTACAGGAAAAGGTAAAAGTAGGGTGGGGTGGGGTGAGAGATCCCTGAAGAGGAGAGGAAAATTACAAAATTTTAAAAATTCAGTAGATTACAATATAATTTTAGAAGTATATCTCTGTAACAGAGTGCTGTTGTTCAGTTGTTTCAATCTTTTCAGTCTCTCTTTGATCCCATTTAGGATTTTCTTGGCAAAGATATTGGAGTGGTTTGCCATCACACATAAGCAACTGAGGTTAAAAAGGGTTAAATGACTTGCTCAGGCTAAGTGTATGAGGCCAGATTTACACTCAAGAAGAGGAATCTTCTTAATTCCAAGATTGGCAATCTATCCACTCTGCCACCTAAATGCCCTGGTGGTGAGGATGGCTAACTAGCCATCCAATACACCCAACCACTAGTATTGTCTCCAGTTGTATAAAAAAGATAAACAATTCCATAAGAAGTTCCTCTTGAAAGTATCATTAACTAATTCTAATTTCTTTCCCAAAATTAAGAGTAATGAAACTGCTGCAGAACCTCACTTCCCCGTTTGTCCATTAGCTTTAGCAATACAGCATTCACAAGATGATATTGTTAGAGAACTTGTAACACTGTTATAGAAGTCACTCATCTTTACAAGAAAACTAGCTGAGCTAGTTTTGAAAGTGCTAAGATTTTTCTAAAAACAAAAATATATTTACAACATAAAAAGAACCTGAAGACCTAATCAATTTTGTATATGCTTGTTGTGATAGGAGAGCCATATATACATAATCTATGTAAATATATGCATGTATACACAAACACACATACACTCCCCTCCTCCATGGTATAGAACTTAGCTACTTTAAAAATTAATTCAATAACATGGAGAAATAGATAACAAAACTGTAATAGTTGAAGTCTTCAGTGTGGCCCATTAGACTAGACAAATCTAACAAAAGGATAAACAATAAAGAGGCTAAAGTCTTGAACAAAACATGTTTGGCAATTAGGATTGTACATATTTTACTGCTATTCATTGTACTTTCACATAAATTTACATATACCAGAGTCTAGTGTCTTTCTGGATGTCCCTGTTCTGGCACCAAAATGTAGTGTGTTTTCTAGAGCCCCCAAATTGGGGTGCCAAAATATACAGTCCGGACTAGCTCTCTGGAGGACCTCAGGACCAGCTAAGAACAGCCAAGTCCTTGATCTTAGTGGAGGAGTGAAGGCGGCAAGAGACCGAGGAGAACCATCAAAGATGGAGCGTCCTTATTTCCAATCCTCTCAGCCCTTAAATACCTCAGTATGACTACATCATACTAAGCAATGCTAACTATGCACCCTGCTATTGATATGTAAATGCATCTTACAGTAAGTATCACTTGCTTCAGGTAGAATACAGGTGGTCCCCACCGCCCTCCTTGACTTTTTAAGAGTGAGACTCTCCAAAAGGAAGCCAAACCAGACACGATCAGCAGGTTCCCTCTGGGCTAAAGGGTCTTATACCTTACCTAAAGTTCCCCCACTACCTGTGGCCCTCTACATATGCTGATTACTCCTATATTGTGTAAATTCACCTTAAATATTTAGGCTTAATATAGGTGATACAAAAACTGCAAAAGCAAAACACCTATGTGTTAATACAGATTTTACATATAAAAATTTAATTCAAGTTTGTAAAAGTCTATATCTGCCAAATTATATTTTTAAAAATTAGACCCAAAACAAAGTCCAGTCATTCCTAGTACAATATTTTAATGATAATAAATCAATTTTTTAAACCCTTTAATATATAAAACAAAAGGGGATGAGACAAAACAAAATCATCTGCCTTAAATCTTATTGCTAATCTTATTTTAAGCCAACATACTAAACACTTGAGTTTTCAAGTCAGTCAAAGCTGTATCTTGTTACTTAACTCCAATTTAAGCCCTAATTTTGGAACAGTATGCTAAACAGCCTATCATGAAATACTGACAGATGAAAAAGTTTTAAGTGGCTATCATGCTGATCTATTTAAAATACTATTCATTATATAAGAAAATAAAAAGCCAACAAATATTTGTCAAATTTGGCATTGTTCTAATAGACTTTTTTAAAAAAATAAGTTATTTTTCAAAATATATGCAGTGTTTTCAACAAGCATCTTTGTAAAACCTTGTGTTACAAATTTTTCTCCCTCCCTCTCCCACCAGAAGCAAGTAATCCAATATAGGTTCCTCTAACAGACAAACTGAAAACCTAATATTTAGTTATATTTCTGATTCATTCTTGAAACCCTTAAAATAATTATTTCTTTCTAGGCAAATGTTATTGCAAAAGATATATAAACAGTAAAAACATAAATGAAGTCAGTTTAATAAACTAACAAATCTCTCAAAATACTACTGGCTGAACCAATTAACCTCACCAGGAAACCTTTAGAAAAATCTTTTTAAAATGTCAAAATTCCACATTTGAGCATCTAGTACTTAGAAACAAAACTACACTGACTTAAGGTAACAAAGATTCAAAAACCCATTTCATATTATAAAACGTTAAATCGAACCAAATACAAAATCACTTCATGGGCAAAATGGTAACTTTCTCTCTTTAGAATAGCACCAGAAATATTATGCATTTTGAACAATTTTAGCCTCATTAAATAAAATAGAGTATACTTGGAAAGGAGAGGGGAAAAAAAAGAGCCACGTTGCAGTCAGCAGTCAGGCTGAGTCATCATGGAACTCATAAAACTTGCTGTTCTTCTAACCTCCTTCTTATACTAAACTCCTCATAATAAAAAATGTGCACTGAGTCAGCAAATGCTACTTTTCCAGCCTATGAAAATTCTCAGAATTAATGCATATGTAAAAACAATGCAAAACTTTGAAAGGTTGTTAAATTCATAAAATAAAAAAACATTTCTTCCACTCATTGGATTGGATTGTTTAGAGGTTTGGGGAGAGAAGGGAGACAGCTTTGGTAAAGATTTTAATAACATCAAAGAAAGAAGTCGATCTATTTCAGGGTCTATTTCAGTTTTGAAGAAGGGGTGGGGGGGGATTCCTCCCAAGAGAGGAAGGAAATTATGTTTCTTTTTATGGTCTTTATCTATTACCTTTCAAGGGACAGAGTTTTGCATATAGTTTATAATTAACAAGTGGATGTCAATTGAAATTGAAATAAATTCTAGTCTTCTGCAAGGGTTGAACATCTGAAATCAACAAATGTATTTTACTTATAGGTTTCCATTTTCTAAAGTTTTTCCTTACATTAATATATAGAGGACAAAGTCTAGCATTCTCAAATCTGGCATATATCCTAGCTTATTTTAAGACCAGCCGGTCTTAAATTTTTTTTTAATTTTAAAAATGTTTTAAATTTTTTTAAAAAAGTGCATTTAGAAAAGCAAAACAAGAAATATTATAGTATTGCATATTCTGATCTAAAAGGTTTTTTTTGTTTTGTTTTATTTTTTATAATTTCTTACTAAAACAAATAAGTTTTAAGCCTTTTTCAGATTGAGGAAGGAAGAAAGCACAAGTCTAAGAAGTTTCCTTCAAGTGCTCTGCTCTGGATCCTTCAATCTTCTAGTCAAACAATTCTATCAAAGAATCCCATTGTGAAAATTATGCTTGTGATTAATAAACTCAAAAAAAAGGGAAATGAATCAATTCAGAAATTGTTTTTTTTAAAAAAAAAAGGGATAGAAAGACCGATCAATTTGATGAGTTGTTTGACATTGTAGTCTAGTTAAAAAGTTTGATGCTACTCCATACCCCATTAACTTTTCCCTTCCAAAAACTAACAGATAACACCAAAGGTGAAAATGACCTTTTAAAACAATCATTTTAGCAGTTCCACACCACTTTCTACCATTACTGTGTTCCTAAATACAGTTTACTATTTCCCCTCACCAAGTTTTTCCCAAAGAGTGCACAAAAGAAAAAAAAAAATTCTTTTTATTTACCCTAAACAATCCTTACCGGTTGCAATTTAAATGAAGACAAAACTCCAGTATTTTTCAGTGCATCTCTGGGAAGTCATGGATCAAAAATAAGATGATGAGGATACACTAACTCGATTGAATTTCACAGAATTGACAAAAGTAGATTTTTTAAAATGCTGACCTCTCTACAAACTACCACTCTACACAGAAAAGAAAGTAAAAGTGTCTTGGAACATACAAGAAAATTTGAAAACAAATAAAAAATCGCTTTTACTGTACCCCGGAGTAGCCTAGATTAGCAACTTGAGATTTCAGACAACTTTTTATGTAGCAACTGCTACGTAGTTTATCAAGTCCTCGGGTGCCTTAGCCTCGTAGGAGTCAGCTGAGGCAGAGTCACCAGGGGGGTGGGGAGAGAGGAGATCCGGGAAACTATTTCGACCAGCAAAATGCCAGGAAAGCGTGAGAGGCCCCCATCACCACAAACCACCCGTGGGATTTCCCCCTCCGGGGGGCACCTACAAACCCCAAACCATTCTAATCTCTGCCCCTAAGGAGAGGGCTGAAAAGTTTAATGCCCACCTCTCTAAGAGCCAGAGTGACAGAAAAGCCAAATTCTGGGAAGAAAGAAGGGAATGGGGGCGGCGCCCCGTCCCAGAGTCAGTAGAGGAGACCCTAAATCCTGGGAGTGGGGGAGGGGACAGGTCTTCAATCAGTGGGACTCAAGAGTTGCTGGCGCAGAAAGGGTCCTTGAGTTGCTAGGCCAGTGGGAGGAAACCCCAAGTTCCCGAGGCAATACGGGGAGTTCTTGGAGCAGTGGAAGAACTTAATTGTCCACATTGGAGGGAACTAAATCCCCGGACAGGAGGGATCAAGTTTTCCAGGTCAGAAGGGCGCTGGGAAAGACCATAGGTACGAAGGCAGCGGGGAACTTTAAGCCCCTGGGGGGAGAACCTAGTTCCCAAGTAGAGAAGGGGTCTCCAAGTCCGAAGGGCAGAGGAGGGCCATAAGGTCCCGGGGCACGGGAAGAATATAAGTCCCCAGGACAGCGGGCACCAGTCCTGGGGGCCGCCCCCCGCTAAAGTGGCTCGGGATCACCAAAGAGAGAAGTCAGGGGACCCCCGACGCCGGGAAAAAGGGGGCGAGGGATTACACCGCCCCCTATCCCCAGCCGGCGGCGGCCTCTCCCAATCCCGGTCCCCCCACCCCAGCAGTGGGAGGAGCGGGCGTCGCGCCCCACGCCGCGGTATCAGCTTCCCCGGCCCCGCAGGAGGCGAGGTGGGGGGCGAGGCGAGGTGGGGGGCGGGGCAGAGGAGGGCGAAACCGGGCAGCAGCACGCGGATACCCCCTTCCCCCCCCCCCCCCCCCCCCCCCCCCCCCCCGCCGACCCAGGCCGGTCCAGGCTGTTCCGGCTCCGGGGGAGGAAAGGACATGGCTCGGCTAGAGAGGCCAGGCTGGGCAGGGCACAGGAGGGAGCTGGAGGAGGGGCGGCGGGAAAGAGACGAAACAAAAGCGCCTTTGTTAAGCGGCAGCCGCCGCCGCCGCCGCCGGAGGGAGGGTCACACACAATGGAGGAGGAGGAAGAGGAGGAGGAGGGAAGGAGAAAAGAGAGCTGAACCGGCCTCGCGGCCGCCGCCACCACCGCCGCCGCCGGGCCCTCCTGGACTCGGTGTCTTGTTCCCCCGCCTCTCGCCAGCCGCCTGTCCCTACCCCACCTTCCCAGCGGCCCTCAGCCCCCACGGCCGCGCCGAACACACTCACGGGACTTCTCCGACTCATCGAGGCAGTGCAGGGCCCGCAGACAGCCCCTAAGGTCGGCTCCGGTCTCCGGCGGTGTTGGCGGCAGCGGCGTCTCCAAGGCTCTCGCTTTGCCGCAGTCGCCGCCATGTAACCCCGACCCGAGAGAGAGGGCGAGGGAGGGAGGGGGGAGGGGGAGGAGGAGGTATAGGGGAGGGGCCCCGCTGGGCCACGCCCCTAGGAATACGTCACAGGCTCCCTAGCAGGGTTCCCAGCCCAGGGCCCCCCCCCCCCCCCCCACTCCCAGGCCCGCTTCCTTTTTTCCTGTTGGCTGCTTGCCACAGACACGCGCAAGAATTTCAAATGCCGGGGACCGGGGCAGCGAAGGCCGAGGGACCGTGCACCTCGTGGCGCTCCCCGTGTCCCGGGTGAGGCGGGTAGTTAGGAACCACTTGTGCTTTGCCGGCTCCCAGGACTCTCCTGTTCTGGCAAAAACATCGAAGAGTAAAAAACAGTGTTGCTGTTCTGCCGATAACCAGGGGGCCCTGGAGCTGGTCTGTGAAATCTGAGTTTGAGGAGGTGCTTTAGAAGTTAGAGGAACGACCACGGCGCATTTTTAAACCAATCAACTTAGCAGAGACAGAAGGACCAGAAACCGGCATGGGAAGGACGCGTCCATGCGAGAAGGGTTGTAAAGTCTAACATTACTTCCAGGTCTATCAATTTATTAACATATTCCTGTGATCTAGGTACTGGGCAGAGTGCTCAGCATACAAAGAAAGCTAGAAAAGATGGAGCTCTTAGTCTAAAGGAGGTGTCAACAATTATGTACAAATAAGCTATGTGCAGGATGAACCAGAAACTATCCACAGAGGGAAGGGACTGACATTAAGGGGATAAGAAAAGGCTTCCTGTAGAAGGTAGGATTTCAGTTGGTACTGGAAGGAAGCCAGAGAAGTGAAGGAGATGGAGATGAAGAGGGAGAAGATTTTGGTTGAAGTTCCAAGGACTCTCAGGTTAGAGGTTCTTAATCTGGAGTCCTTGAACTTTTATTTTTGTTTTTAATATTTTTGACAAATTATTTCTAGTAATATTGATTTCTAGTGTAATTCTGGAAGTATTATTTGCATTCAAAAACATTCAGAGAAGGGACTGAAAACTAGACTAGTTTTAATATCATATTTCAAACCCCAGCTCTATTTGCTATATTGGTAACCTTGGCCAAAGTCTTCCTCTGTAAATTTATCATTTTTTCCCCATAACTTAGACCACTAAATAAAATGTTACAAATTGTTTGAAAGATTATTAAATGGA
The DNA here is from genome assembly GCF_902635505.1 of Sarcophilus harrisii. Lineage (NCBI taxonomy): Eukaryota > Metazoa > Chordata > Mammalia > Dasyuromorphia > Dasyuridae > Sarcophilus > Sarcophilus harrisii. Next base: position 503,751,027 of record NC_045427.1, on the reverse strand, counting down.
AGAAGGAAAAACGTATTTTGCTCTACAGAACCAAATTCAGACCAATGTGTGTGAATTGTAGATGGAGGCCAATTTTGGTTCATTATGAAAATTGTTCTTTTCATTAAAGTTGACCTACAATGGAGTGGAATGTCGATTTTTTTGTAGTAACACCTTAATGAAGCCTTAAGAGCACTAAATTTTGAATGGGAGGCCTGATTGCAAGGTCACAAAGACCTTGGATAAGTGATTTTCTACAGATCTTGTGTTTTTTCTCCACAAAAAGACATTTTTCTCATACTTTATACCACTAAATGAAAGACCCTACAGAGCTGTGAGTACCAAAAGTATTTTAAAGTAGAATAGCTCTAAGACTTAAAGACTTCCTATTTGTGGCCTAGCAGTTTTTCGTGAGAAAGGCAGGAACCTGGAACAAAGAATTTGAGGTGAAAGATGTTGGCTTCCTCAGAGCTTTACTACCTTTTTAGTATTTACCAGTTTATTCCTTGACTAACCCTGAAGACCTTGTGGGAACTTGACTGAAGCTAAGGTCACTCAAACCCTTTGGGTTTTGTTGGAATGCAGCCTCCTGGAATAGTTTAAAGGGGAATGAAAATTGACTATCATTAATTTAATGGAGTTAAGAGGACTTTTAAAAATGAAATCAAGCCCTTCTCTCCACTCCAACTTCCTTTGAAGTGAAGCAGATAGTAGTGTAGTGAATTTGCCCGAAGTTTTTTCTGCCAACCTTGAGGAAATTTGAAGTGAGTGGAGTCCAGAAAACAGACTTTAACAGCCCATGAAACAGCAGCATCAAGGGCAGTGGTCAAGCATCAAAGTCCTTTATTTAAAACAAAACCAAAAAAAAAAAAAAAAAAAAACCACATACACATAAATGTGCTAGAAGCCAATGTGCTGCCCAAGAGGGGAGCTCAGAATTAACTTCTTTTGATCCTCTGGATAATCTGCTACTTCCCTAGCTGCTGCCATCTCTTAAGACCTAGCAGGGAGAATAAGGTTCCCTTTCAGCTTTAGGGAATTTCTTTTAGACAAAAAGCTTTGGATTCAGTCACAATTAAGTCAAGTCCCCAGTTACAAAAATGTTTAACATTTAGCAGAGGTTGGGCTCTCTGCCTAACGATATTTATAGCTTTCTCTAGTGAGCCCCTGGTCTCTGTGGTTGAGGCAAAATTCAATTTACTGGAAATGTTAAGGTAATGAAACAACAGCTATTATGGTTTCTGTGGATAGACAGCCACCAGAAAAGGAAGCTGGGGAAAGAGGTGACCTTTTCCTGGAACGTGTTCCTTCAGCCCTTGTCTTTGACTTTGAGATACCTATAGAACAATTAATACTTTTCTGTATACTAGAACACCAAGTCCCATCCAAGGAACAAGCAGTTATTAAATACTTATTAGATGTCAAGCACATTGCTAAGTGCTGGGGGAATAAGGAAAAGCAAGAAACAACCTCAACTTTCAAGGTGCTATATCATAGTTTAATGGGAGAAATAATATGGAGACCATTGTGTTGGCAGTAGATAACATACTAGACCTGGTGTCAGAAGATGGGAGTTCAAAATCCAGCTTGGCACACTTACTCCTTACTAGTTGTGTGATCCTGGGCAAATCACTTACTCTTGTCTGCCTCAGTTTCCTCGTTTGCAAAATAGGGATAATGAGGATTCAATGAGATAATACTTTATGTACTGAAAGTTTTATTGCAGTTTTAAGCTATTAAAGCTGGGAGGATGATGGTGTCCATTCTGGTGTAATGAAGTTATAAAGAGTAATGATAGATTTCCCAACAATTTTGGATCTGTTTAGTTTAAAATGTCTTTGAGATGTCCACTTTGAAATGTCCAATAAGCATTTGGAAATTCAAAATAGAGGTGCTGAAAGAGGCTCAGCCTGAAGATGGGATCAGGTAAAAATCCCCAAGTGAAATAGTGTGGAAAGAGAAGAGTTAAAAAAAAAAAAAAAAAAAGGCTTAGGTTAGAACCTGGGGCTACTCGTGATTAGTTGGGTGTGTCATGGAATGAAGACCAGCAAAGGGAACTGAGTTGTAGTAGACAGGTAGAAGAACTAGGAAAGAGCAGTTTCAACTCACAGCCCAATTGTTCGTCTATGCTTCCAGACTTTCTCTTCTAGTATAAATTCCTTCGGACCTGGCCCAGCCCTCTCACACAATGGTTAGATCAATCAAAAAGTGTTTTTTGTGAAATAATAAATGGAGACCCACCTGTGTACTGGGAAAGCCCAAAATAAAGTTCCCTTGTGCCTCTACCCTCAAGCCAGGAATGAGGGGTTCTTGGGGATAAGAGACTAAAAGAGCAATATGTTTAACTACTTGTGATATTAAATTAAGTTTCTGAAAAATATTTTATAAACTTTTTGAGTTATCATATAAAATAGACAGCTGAACTAGAAGAATGCCTATTTGAAACATTTTTTAATTCAAAATATAATACAATCATTCCTGATTTATTTGCTTTTATAAATAATATTTTCTTAAAATGGGATAAATTTGAAGATGGGTAGATTTAAATGAATAATTGAAGCTGCTATTAAAGGAGTCATTCTTATCCTTTTAACACAAGGATAAAAGTCTCATGGTTTCAGGGAAATTCAGTTCATGTTTTGCCTCTTGCTTTGGCAAACTGCCCTGATTTGTAGTGCTATCTTGACAGCTCTGCTAGCCTAGGAAGAACAGATGTACCCAATTTCTGGACACAGTTTTAACCTTATGTTTTAACCTTGAGGTCCTCACAGCAATGACTGATCCTAGAGAAAGAAGCACACAGTCATGATGATGACCATGGTCAATAAATTAGGAGAAACGTACCTGAATGTCCCTAACATTGACTCCCTCTTCCAGTGAGATAGAAGTATTTTAAACTTGAAGACAAAAGGAAATTTGGCAATTAGGGTTTTTGCCCTGCTTCACAATACTTCAGTGTGCAATTCTGCACACTCACTTTAGGGAGGTCATGACAAATAGCTCACTAAGCATTAAGAATATAAGGATTTAGGAATTATAAACTTTCCTAGCAGGATTGCTTCTGTAGCAAAGAGGATCCAGTGGGTAGGATCTAGATAAACAGCTATTTCATAAGATAAAGGACAGTTTATTCATAGCAGTTGTTTCTCTTCAACAATCCCTGATGGTCTGGAGGAGGTTACTTCTCCAGTTCTTTAGCCCTACAGAGTCAGTTACTTGGTTGCCAATTCCATAAGAGCTGATTATTCTCTAGGAGTCACTAGGGAAAAAAAAACACCTCACTTGAGGCTTGTATTATATACAATAATGAAAAATTACTTGGAACACAAATATCAAAGTATTTCAAACTAGTAATACATATATATCCTGTTTTGCATTGTGTAGCAATGATACTACGGGATATTTTATTGAATAGCAAAGTTGACTTTTTGACAAACTGAGAATTTTAAGGATTTATTCCAAACCTCCCTTATTCTCTCTCTAGTTAAAAGAGTTTTATTTTCAAAACATATGCATGGATAATTTTTCAATGTTGACCCTTACAAAACCTTGTGTTCCAATTCTTCCCCCATCCCCTCCCCTACATGGCAAGTAATCCAATATATGTTAAACATGGTAAAAATATGTTAAATCCTATATATGCATACATATTTATACAATTATCTCATTGTACAAGAAAAATCACATCAAAAAGGGAAAAAAATAAGAAAGAAAATACAATTAAAGCAAACAACAAAAGGAATGAACGATACTATGTTATGATCCACACTCAGTCCCTACAGCCCTGTCTGGGTACAGATGGCTCTCTTCATCACAAGATCATTGGAACTTGTTGGAATCTTTACAAAGTGTTAAGACATTTCTTTACAAAGTGTTAAGACATTGGAGTTGATTTGATCTTAGAAGAAGATATTTTGGGCCAGAACTTGAAACAAGGTACTAAGTACAACTGATAGAAACGATGCTTTTGTTCACACCTTTAGAGAGCTCATAAGTATCTAAGTACTCAATGGAGTTCACACATGTAGGGCTTAGTTCGAATTCACACCTCCCTTGAATGTTCTTAGGGCCATTTTTATTACAGAATTGACAAAAATCCTCTCCTACTAAGTTCCATTCATCCAGATCCAACTCTTTCTCCAGAGAGAAACAAGGACATATGTTCTTAACAGTTTGTAAAAGTTCAATGATCTACTCCATAATTATAATCAAACCTTCACTTTCCATAACTTTAACAATGCTCTCTAAATATTTTCCTTGAACAGAAACAGAAGGCTGTTTTCTAAAGATCTGTCCCATCTTAGCTGAAATTCTACTTTAATTCTTTTAACAAAATTTCTTTGTTGTACTCACTCTAATTTCTGGCTTGAAGAAACGTTTCCACTCAATCAGGGTCACAGGCTTTTCCACTTAAATCAGGATCAGAGGCTTTTCCACTGAAATCAGCTGAGGGTCCTGTCAGGCCCACATTGGGCGCCAAAGTGTGGTGGTTTTCAGTCCCTGTTCGGGCGCCAAGATGTGGTGGTTTTCTGGAGGCAGCCTTAGTCTCAGTTGAAATAAATAATTACTCCAAAATCCAGCCAGCTCTGCGAAAATGCAAACGTTTATTTCTCCTTCAAAATTAGCCCGGTTAGTTGAGGCCTATCTCTCTGCCTGTCTCCAAGAGATCTTGAAGCTTTGTCCTTGGCTTCTGCCTCGGCTTTCTTCAGCCTCCAGCTCAACTCCGACTCGTGGCTTCTCAATCTCCAACTGAAGCAAGTAGTCTTCTGTATCTCCCAGAGTGCTCTATTTATGCTTCTTCTCCGAGAGTGGGATTGTGGGATATCTCCCAGCATGCTCTCTGAAATCTCCCAAACATGTGAACTCCATTGAATTCTTAGATAAGTATCTAAGCTCTCTATGAGAGAGCTCTCTAAAGGTGTAAACACAAGCATTGTTCAATCAGTTCCACTTAGTACCTAGTTTCAAGTTCTGGCCCAAAATATCTTCTAAGATCATATCAATTCCAATGTCTTAACACTTTGTAAAGATTCCAACAGGAACTGGTCTGAATCATCTCACTGTTGAAGAGAGCCAGCCACATCCATCAGAATTGATCATCATATAATATTGATGTTGTCATATAAAATGATCTCTGATTCTACTAACTTCATTTAGCATCAGTTCATGTCATTCTCTCTAGGTTTCTCTGAAATCATCCTGCTGATCATTACTTATAGAACAATAATATTCCATAATATTCACATACTATAACTTATTCAGTCTTTCCCCAACTATGAACATCCACTCGGTTTCCAGTTTCTTGCCACTACAAGAAGGGCTGCCACAAACTTTTGCACATGTGGGTCTCTTTCCCTCTTCAAGATTTCTTTGGAATATAAACCCCGTTGAAACACTGTTGAATCAACTCTCTTACTCCTTTAATGAAGCTTAATTACTTAAAGGTCTAACATCTCTTTGAGACATAGCATGGTTTAATAAATGGAGGATAGCTTAGAAGTCAGGAAGACAGGGTCAAGTTCAGACTGCTGTGTAGTAGCTAATTTACTATTAGCAAGTTATATCCTCTCGGGGCCCACTGACAACTTGAAGATTATAAATTACAGAGGAGTTACCTTTCTGGGTGGTAGAAGGAAAATTTCCTTACCTGAAGTTTTTCATACCATTGAAAAACAAGATTGTTCCAAATTAGCAAATTCTACCCCCTCCAAAAAAAAAAAAAAGCCCCCTAAACTATTTAACTGAAATTTTCTTGAACTTATCTGTTATATATTTTTCAACCATTGCTGCATGTCAGAGTAAAGAATTCCTTAATCTTGTACATTTCAGTTATCATGTCATATCTCAAGTCCTACTCTGATGCCTCATCATGGCATGGAGATGATTGTTGTTCATCCTTTGCTTTCCAAGAAGACCAATGATATTATAGGGTGATGTCCTGATAATGAATTGGACTTAAGTGAGGCAGAATTGCCCAAAATCTTCCCTTTCAGAGTCCTCAAAATCCAGTGACAGAACAAAAGTTGGGGTGACTGACAATGCAGTGGATGGCGTTGTGCTACTGAAAGGTATACCAATAGGGTGCAAGTTCCAGAAGGTCATTCTAGGCCAGAAAGGTCTTGAGTATAACCCTGGAAGCAAAGCAAGCTTGTTTTCTAGATTGTTACAGAGTGCTAGTAGTCTGGCTACTCAGTGGCAGGTTTTTATTTGGTCATGACAACCCATGAAACAAAGAAAAAATTTAAATGGCCTTCAGTGATGTGGCCCTTTCTTATTCAGTAACAATGAATAGAAAGAGGACCGAGGATGCTTAGAATTTAATTTTAATTTTTAGACCATTAATGAACTTTATTTATACTGATGGTAATCTAAATCTGAGTTCCTCATCCAGTGACCAACAAGTATATATACTCCAAGAGAGATTGTATTAAATTATAGACCTTAACATTCTTGTTACAACTAAAACCAGAAGAAAGGAGGAAGTTGTGGCTAAATGAAAGGATGACTCGGGTATTTCTGGAGAAGCAATGAAAAGAGTTAGTAAAGTGGATTAATCATATATCCCAAGCTACTAGAATTATTTCATGGTACATTTGATAATCATGTATTGCAATACTAATGGTAAATGTTTGCAGAAAGAGAACCAAGAAAATAATTGCAGCGTTATATACCAACACTGTTTGCTGAGGATGAACTGGTAAAGAAAAACTATGAAGAACTTGCTAAGACCCTCCAGATCTGATTAACATTTTATTACTTGATGACTTTAATGCAAAGCTCAAAGTGATTGCCTTTCCTGGTTCACTATTTCAAAATATCCCTTACTCTTTGTTCATCTCTTCTGTGCCTTGCTTCTGCAGATATATTCTTTCCTCTTTACTTTCCATATCCCCTAACTCCCTTCTCCAGTCCTGAAACTTATAATCAAATCAAGTTTATCATTCCTGGATAGACTTCTGTCAGTCTCAACTTTGGTCTTACTTTTCATAACTTACCTTTTTAGAACCAAAGTCCCTCCCCACTGGCCACCACTCCCCTACATGTACTGGTAGGGTATCAGAACTCAGTTGGCTTTTGGATTTGTCTAGCACTAGCACTTGGCACAAAGTAATTATTTAATTATATTTCAATCATTAATGCTTTTATTCAAATGTCTGACAAGTGAGCATGGGGAGAAACTTCTGGAAGAGTATAAATCAAAAAGAAATGAGAGAGTGCCCAAGACTCATAGAAATTCCAATTTAAGGAGACCTTGTCCGTGGAGGCTCCATATCTCTTCAGGCTGCACCACTGACTCATCTCAGGACATTCTCTGTCATCTTCCCCCAATCTTTTCAGCTCACTTTTATTTGCTATCTTTACTCTTCCCCTTCTCTCCCAATTAAATATAAGTTTCTTAAAACTTAGCCCAGCACTTAGCCCATCGCCTAACACAAAGTAAGCACTTAATAAATGCTTGTTGACTGTTGCTGACTTTTTTTTTTATTGTTAACTGATTTAGATGAAAAAAAATTTTTTGAACTCAAAATCTTATAAAAAATGTTGAAAACTATCTTTATGTGTCACTGTAATTTTTCATGTAATTTAAAAAAATATATCTTTGATGATATTAATAGGAAGCGAGCAAGTAGATTTTCACAATTGACATTAAACAGTGTATCATATCTTTGCCACCTCAATTAATCAAAAATTGCAGAAGATATAATAACCAGTTGTACTTATTGTTTATTATGCAAAAAAGTATCTGATTCAGTAGAATAACCACCACATTATAAGCTCTTTTGTAGAAAGATGTCTCCCATCAAAACACCAAGTTTATACAGGATTCCTAGCATGTTACAACAAAGATTACCCTGATTAGTAACGCTGTGATAATAAACATCAGGCAAAGTATGAAAAAGGAAGATGTCTGTTTGCCAAAGATATTTGATAGAGGAGAATCCAGTGAATTATCTTGGTTGAGGAAGGATAGGTGGTGAAGTGCTCTTGTTTGTGGATGGCCTATGTTTACAGAAGTCTCCTGGAAGGGATTTATAATCATTCAAGGACATTTAGCCCATCTACCCTCACAGGAGTCCCATACATCTGCTCCCACATGGGAGGGAAGAATGTCAGTTGCCCAGATTTCAATGTCTTGAAGAACACTCTATAAAGCGTGTCCAGCAGTATACATATCTGGGACAGGAAACACATATGGACAATTAGCCAGGCCCAGAGTTGGAAGAGAACAGAATAACTTACTTTAGGGAAATTTCTAAACTCACACCAACCTTAAATATCTTATGAAAGCAAAGACTAATATATTTTTAAAATTTTTACCCTCAACTTCAACACCAAATAAAATAGACATTTCCACATAACTAGTATAACTCAAGAATAATATTGAATATAAAATTGGATCTGTGTTATGTACAACTGCTTTTCTTTTAAATATAACAAACCTGTAACTTTAAAGTTGTGCTACTTGTATTTGATTCTTTCTAGTGGCCTACCTTTTCAATACTGGTATTTGCCTGTGTTTCTCTTTGGCAGTGAGACATGGAACACCACTGCCTCTGAAGAACCAAAAATGAGTATCACACAGAGGGCAATGGAAAGGCACATGATATGAGCGGGCTGGGTTACATAACCAAACAATTTTTTACTGTAACAAAAAGAAAAGGCTCAGCTAAACCTAAAAATTCTAATCCAAAAAATTTCCATTTCCCATAGGGAACTTACACAGTCCTTCAACATTATAATACTGTCTAGTGTGACTCAGGGCATGACAGAGTCAACCTCCTCTCCCCCACTTTACCTGAACAGTGTGCATGACTCAGTATTACAGAAAGTCAAGATTTAGGTTGGTTCCTCCACTTTTATGGCATTTAGTTCTATTCTTGTCCATCTAATCTTTAGTTCTCTTGTATTGTCCTTTGGTTGTGTCTTGACTTTTCATGACCCCATTTAAGCTTTCTTTGCAATAGTTTACCATTTCTTTCTCCTGTTCTTTTCACAGATGAGAAAACTGAGACAACAGGGTTAAATGACTTGCCCAAGGTTATACTGCTTACTAAGTGTCTGAAACAAAATTTGAATTCATCTTCCTGATTCCAGGCCCAGCTCTCTGTTCTCTATACCTAACTGCTCCTCAGTACTATATTTATCACTGCCCTATACAACTTTCTGAGCTTCAGCTATCTGCCATCAATTCATCCTTCACTTTATGGGCTTTTGATTAAAATTATAGCATCCCTTCTCAGTTGGCTCCTCAATTGTCACTCATAGATTTACAGGTTGAGACACCAGGGAGCAACTATTTATGGTTAAAATAACATTCTTCAGAGCTACACTACTAAACATCATTGTAGAAAACTCCCACCAGTGAGCTTTTCATTATCAGCCAATAGTCACAGCTCAAAGAAAAGGCATTCACTAAGATGACAGAAACAAAAAAAGTATAAAACATTACCGCCCATAAATCTCGGACACACTGCCACTGTGTGGGTATATATGATACCTGTGGGAAAGGTAGGAATTATCAGAAAGTCCAGTAGTATTGAGACACAATTAGGGAACATGTAACCAAGGTGTATTTCTAAGACAGTAAAGTCCCAGTGCCCTTTCTCCTCTTCCAGTCACTTTATGCCAAGCCTCTCTGGGGATAGCCCCACTATCATTAGAAGCTAGGGGACTCAATATATGATATATATAATTTTACATTGTATCTTGGCTCTTTGCTATCCTTCAAAGTCCTTATCCTTCACCAAGAGTAGCAAGGATTGGGAGCCACTTGCTTGTTGGTCTTTTCCAAGAGCATTGGAGTAGTTGCTATGGAGTCTTTTTTTAGTCTCAACTCCAACCCAAAAGACCTAGATCTCCAGGTCTCTGGACTCCTAAGATTACCTCCAAGCCTAGACACATTGATTTTCAGATATATGCTTGTTCAGGAAGAAAACAAGCCCAAAATACTCAACCCACACCCAGTCTCAGTCTCTCCTAGACAAAAATATTTTATCTCCCATATCTTCCCATGGCAGCCACAGTGGGAAATAGGGCAAATTGCCCCTCCTCCATAAATGACTTTGAAACAGTTCTGACAGACAGAATCTGAAGCCAAAAGGGAAGATTGGAATTGAGGGTGGGGTCACTCATAAAATACCCAATGAGTCATCTATTCTTCCTGCTCAGTAACCAAGAAGGGCTTCGTCATCCCAAGTCCCACTCTTAGCTAGGATTATTGAGCTACCGTTTGGCTAGAAGTAAGCCAGGAAGTTTGTTATCCCCAAAGGACCCAAGCCCTGAGTCACTATGTCTCTGAAATCTCCCTAAGTTTCCAGGGGAGCCTGGGTACACATTTCCTGGGTTATCCCTTTAGTCCAATTCAACTGTCATTCCAAACAGAAAAAGAAGCCCTCAGAAGTATCAGAAAATACTTCTTTCAGGGACACAACATGTATTTCAGCCAAGATAACTGCCTAAGTAAATCACCCAGTTCCCACATACCTACTCCAGCAAAACCCTGAAGTTCCCACAGTACCAATAAATACCAAGAAAACCCATGAGAAACTATAGTACATAACTTCATCCCAAACTGGGCAAGTGGTGAGCAAGAAGCATAAGAGTAATAAGAAGAGTAACTCTTCTTTTGAAGTATCTTTAGATTTGGAATAATTTTTCAAACTTGTTTTTTTTTATTTCTTTTTTTTTAATTTACTCACATTGAAGCTTTGCCGTCAGGCTTAGGCTCAGCCCCCTACTAATTTTAGTTAGGGTTTAGCCTTGCTTAGGGTCATTGAACTTGGTTTTGTTCTGGGTGATTCTGATTTCTGAGCTGATAAACACCTCTCAGAGCTAGGCCCCACTGGATCTAGTTCAGAATGTTGAATTTTCAGGATCTTTTACTACCTTCTCAAAACAGTACAACAGGGACTTCTGAGTCTCTGTTTACATACATATATGTGTGTGTGTATATATATATATATATATATATATATATATATATATATATAAATATATATATGGGGGTGGTTAAATGTGAGACATATACAACCTAAGCAGAAACTTTAAAAAATGAATTTTTTTAAACAAACTAACCTAAGAATACTATGAAGAAACAAAGCAAGAGCTAAAACATGAAATAAAAACTAATGAGGGAGAAATTTACCAAAGCAAACACTCCCTGAAAACTAGTATAGATCATACAGGCATTAAAGATTTTGAGACAACAAGAAATATTAAAATTAGAAGATTTTTAAAAGGAAAAAAATGAAAATGACATTTTAAAAAAACTGACCTGGAAAATAGATCAAAGATTAATAATATAAAAATAATTAAACTTCCTGAAAACTGTGATTAAAAAATAAAGTTTAGACAGTACATTTCAAAAGATCAAATGAAAATTAGCTAGATTTATTAGAACCAGAGAAAAAAGTAAATATATAAAGAGTCTATATTACTTCCTGATAGGTACTCCAAAAGGTAAAGTCCCAGAAATTTCATAACCAAAACCAGAGCTCCTTTATAAAGAAAAAATTCTAGAAACATATAAAAAGTTCAGGAACCAAGGAAGCAGTCAGGATCATGAGACTTGGCATCTTGTCTTATAAATGAGAAATTATAGAATGTAATATTCCAAAAAACAAAAGATTCAAGAATAATGTACCCTGAAAAGTTAAGTATAGATCAGTTTGGGGAAAGCTGAGTGGGGAATGGATCCTTAATGAAGCAGAGGACTTCAAAACATTTATAATAAAGTCCAGAGCTGAGTAGGAACTTTGAAATATAAACAATCCAGCAAAGGAAAGGTAAATTTATGTGAGCAGTTGGACAGAACTCTTATGATGCTACAGTGTTAATGTATTGGAAGATGAAGAAACAAATGTCTTTTCAAAGCTTTAATGTTTTCAAAAATTATTGAAGGAAGTGAATAAGGAAGCAGTCATTGTCATAGGTGGATTCTGTTCTTAGGATTTGTAGAATGAATATACTATTGTAGAAAAAAAAAGAACTTGCTAGTTCTCATGAATGGAGTATACAAGAAGAATAATATACAAACATAGAAGAAGGAGTGGAGGAAGTAGGTCTCAGATGAACCCTACTTAAAGTGAAGTGGACAAAGGAGAGTTTAACACATATGCAATTGGGAAAAAAGCAGACTATGAAGGATGCCAAGAGGGAAGATGATGCTAGAGAAGGAATAGCTGCAAGCAAAATGAATTTCTTGATACTAAAGGGGAGAATTAAAAAAGAATGTACCTTTGAAGAGGGGACTCCAAAACTCTAAAAATTCTTGAAGGAGAAAATCTCCTACAACCCTTCCTCAGTGAGAGACTGCCCCAGGGAATCAGATAAGTGGTATCCTCTCTTTATCCTCACCTATTTCCTAACCAGACTTTATGCCTCTCTGTCAGGATTTCTAACCTTACTTCCAATCGCCATAATAAACTTCTTTTATCAATCTAGGTTTTCAGGTCTGTAAATTCTTTTACAGAGAACCTCTGTGCCACCTGAAGGGAGTCCCCAAAACTCTCTATCCTTGCGTTGAATCCCAAGGGATTGCAGGGGAGCCAAACCTCTCCATTTGGTTCCCTGAACCCTGAACCTGACACTAGACCTTATCATTTAACTCCCTGACCACCAGAAACCCTAATCTCATTTTGGTTCCCTAAATCTAAACCTTATCACCTTCAGTTTCTTTTTAGACAATTCAGCAATGGCTGAACAAATTGTGGTATATGAATGTAATAGAATGCTATTTTATTAAAAAAAAAAAAAAGATAATCCTTGCAAAGCAATGAAGGTTATTTATCCTCATATAAGATATATCCCATATATACATATATATGATATAGTAAATATGTTATCCTGTAGAACACCTACCTCACTTTCCATGTTGTCATTTCTGTGGTATTCTCCATAAGATTATTTTATTGCCACCTACCCTTCATACAGTTATGTCCTAATTTTTTTCTTTTCTTTTGCACAGAAATTTGAATAGTAGAGGTGGAAATGATTTCATTTATTATTGGTTTTTAGTGTCTAGTTCTCATTATTTTTTTTTCCAAAGTAGAGCATTATCAAAAATCTAGGCCATTTTGTCATGCTTCTCAACTTTTCTCTCTAGTGAAACTGAGGGCTCACTTGACTGTAAAGTCCTTCAGTCAGGAATAAGTCATATTATTCTATTATTCATGTTATTCTAGTATTTTATAATAAGTCATATTATTCCTTCCCTCAGCCCTAGCCCAGTATTTTGTACCCAATAGATGTTCAATAAATACCTTCAACTAATTAATTCCTCTAGATTACTTGATTTCCTTAACCACCATCTTCTTTCCGGGGACTATTAACAAATGTTCTTGCTGTTTTCATGACCCTAAAATTCTATTCCCATAAGGCTATAATTGTTGTCTTTTGGGGTTCAAGTTTTGTTTTTTCCCCCTTTCTCTTTGTGATCAAACCTCTAGAGAACCCTGTATCTATTGGAGTTTTCGTGTGTTCATCAATTTATTTTAAATTGTGCAACTTAAAGAAATATTTTTTCTTTTTTAAAAACAATTCTATTCATGTATAATATCTCAGTAATAATTATGAATAAAAATTAGAATATATTTATGAAATTTGCATGTGACATTTTGTCTGCTCTCTCTGAAATTGCATGCTTTTGGAATCAAAGAGGTCATTATGTGACATACCCTTCCAGTGACAGGACAAAAGTCCAATGAGGATGGCCCTGGATGCAGACCAAACTCTAAGGGCTCCACAGCATCTTCTGCTGCCCTCATGGCTATTGCCAATTGTTCTCATCTGCCCATCCCCCAGGGAAGGCTTCACATTCGCCCAGGGGAGATCATCCCTTAACTCACTGAGGGCTTTGAGGCCTGTCACTTATCCTCAACTTGGTTTAGCCCATCCCCTGAGATGGTTTTACTGGGGGATGGCTGCTGCACATGCTACAGCTTCTTGGGCCATAGGGAAGTATTTATTTTTATATATGGGGGTATGTCCATAGATACACTACAGTCTTACATTAATAATTCACTGTGGTTTAAAAAAAAAAAAAAAAGATGTGGGTTCCCAAAGCAAGCTTTTACATGTCTTAACCAAGCCAAAAAAAAAAAAAAAAGCTTTAATACAGAACTGGAGATAGGTCATGGGACTGTCAATGAAGGAGTTTGGAAAGATATAGCACCAGCAGATTAACTATGAAGTGATAGAATTCTTTGGTCCCAATAACTCCATGTCTGCTGCCGTGTGGAGAACTCGTTAGCACAGTGGGGTTCCTTCCAAACCCCACATTGCTTAAATCATGATCCTTAAGTATATATTGATAAATTATATATGTGTGTGTATGTGTGTGTACATATATATATATATATAAACATAGTAATTATAACTGAACAGTGGTACTTAACATTTTTAAATGACTTTCATACATAATAGATCTTATATATATATATATATATATACACATATATATATATATATATATATATATATACACACACACACACACCATATATATGCCATACATACACACACACACACACACACACACACACGCACACACATGATTAAAACATAGCAGAAATTAGTTTTTCCTCTGGAATAGAACTGGGTCCATACCACAGAATGGCTCCTACAGACTCATCCCCACACATGTTCCAAAAACAGAATGGGAAGTTAGGACTTTGAGCTATGGGGAATATGCTCTTCAGGGAAATTCCAAAAAAGGAGAGAGCTGCCAGCCACATGTTCTACATCAAAGGAAACTCAGAGCCAGAAAGTGGAATCATTCTTTTTAAAATCTATTGAATAGGCCACTCTTCCTATTTTAGTGGATGAGAAAATCTGAATATTTCTTGGTTCAAACTTCCACTCTCCCACTCTGTCCCATTCATATAATGACAAAGTATTTTTTTATTTTGTTTTGCAACTTTTCCCTACATAATTTTTGATTGTCATTGGCCTTTTTTGTCTTTGTTTTTATATTTTTTTCTATAATTGACCAGCATTGGTTAAGCTCTTTCTCCAGTACTTTCTTTTCTTATTTACCTCTTTTGTTTGATTGCCTTTGCTTTCTTCTCCCCTTTTTCTTCCTTACTCTCTGCTTGATTTCTTTGTCTTTCCCTCTTATCTGTAGTTCATAGAATCATCAATTCTTAAGAGCTGAATGTGATTTTAGAAGGCTTCTGGTCTAACCTCTTCATTTTCCATTCTAAACTAGGAGTGAAGTGATGCTTTATACAGTCAGCCAACTCTTTCCTAATAGCCACAGCCACACCCGCAAACACAGCTTTCTTTGGTTCTTCCAATTTTCTCAGGAGTTGTTTGTCTTTGCCTCCTTTAAATAGAATTAGTAGCTTAGCCAAGCCTACTGAAGCTTCCTGAAGGGGAGAGATTACAAATAACTCCCAAACTTCAAGAAGCTAACTGAGAAGCATTAATTCTGGGAAATTAATTCATAGATGTATATGAATACATATATATATATAATATGAATATATAGATGTATAAAATCTCAAAGATAGTTTTTCCCAAAAAGTGGTTTTTAATTTGCTTGCTTTCCTCTGTCTTTTTGTTATGTATAACTACAAACACTTAGATGAAGTGTGCTGAAATAGGATCTTGAATCCCCATTTGTTTCTTTGAACTTTTTCGTTGCTTGGATTACTTGGATAGTTCTCTGCCCTGAACCTACCCAGAATCCTGGAAAAATCTGTATAATATGAATAACTCAACTCCACCCTTGCAAACATGCTAACCACAAACATATCAGAAGGATAACAACATGGAAAAGACAAAGAAAAAAGCCCCAAAATGATTTAATGTAACCTCCCAATCTCATATAAGTCTCAAATGAGTGCCTTGAAGAGTCTTGATCTCAGGAATGACAATCTGCTTCCAATTGAGGACCTTTTTCAGGATGCAGCTACTCTTGGGCCTTCTGGGCTAACTAGGGTTTCTCATGGACTGCTCCTGGATCAGGCCTTGGTCTGAAACTTAGGCTCTTTCTTGCTTTTTTGGGGGGGAAGAGTTCAACTTCCTCTCTAATTCCTTCTGGATTCCAAAGACCATACTTTTACAACTAAATAGGATGGGAGATGCCATTTATTACAACCTATTTATCTTCTAGATGATAAAAATAAGACCGAGAGAAGTGAAATGATTTGTCCAATCACTTCTCTTATCTCTTATGATTCTGAAATGCTTGAGATAGCAGATGATAAACTATGGCACCTGGGACCCTGAGGTTGGACTGAACATGTGGATGCTAAATCCATAGCCTTCTTACATGTCAGGACATGAGGCACATCTAGAGCATACCTTACTCATGGAAGAAGTTCTCAGTCCCCAATGAATTGCTCAGAAGTTTGTGTTTATAATGTTTTGTACCGTAAGGTTTAGGATCTCTGATCAAGCTGCTCAGATTGATCATAGGATTATAAATAGAGAACTTGAAGGGCTCTAGGAACCATTTAGTCGAATCCCTTCATTTTATAGATGAAGAAACTAAGGTTCAGAAAGATTAACGGATTTGTTTAAGAAATAAGTAGAAGAGCAGGGATTTGAATACAAAATCCTAATCTAGCTTTTTCTTTCTTTTTTTTTTTTTAAATAAGTTTTATCGATGTCTCTTTTTACATCAACATAATGTCACCAAATAATATCACCATAATCACCACTCTTTTACATCACCATAATTTCCCTCAACATTCCTTTCCTTCCCCCTTTCAGAGAGTCAACCCATGGAGCAAACAGTATAAGACACACTTCTGCCATGAGAAAGGAGGAAAAATCAGCATAAGTGATCAAAACATGGAAAAAAAAGACTTGAAATTTGTGCAATGTACAAATGGACTTGTGGACCTCTCACATCTGTAAAAGGATTGAGTATCCTCTCACATCTCTACTTTTGAAATTTTTTTTTAATAATTTGACAACATATATTTTTTTATTTTTGCATAAGATTCTTTCCATTTACAATGTTGTTATCACTGTGTAAATTGTTTTCTTGGCTCGGCTTACTTACTCTGCATCAGTTCATATAGATCTTTCCAAGCTTCTCTGCATTCATTACATTCATAATTTCTTATAATACAGTAATATTTTGCTATATTCATGTGCTCCGATTTGATTAGCCATTCTCCAATCAATGAGTATCTACTTTGTTTCCAGTTTTTTGCAAAAAATACTAGTGTAATTAATTTGATATATTGGGATGATACCCACTGTAAGGTCTCTAACTCCCTTTATGGAATATTTCTCTTCCCCCATGAGAGCATTCATCAGTGGCACTCCCTTTCAACATTGAAATAAGACATAACCTTTTTTTTTCTTTTTATCCCTTTGCCTCCTGGCCCACTCTCTACTTGTAGACTCTCTTCTTCCTAAGACACTTCAGGAGTTACTTTCTCTTCATTGTTAATGTTTGATTTGACTAGGATACAACACATGTTATCTTTCTTCTTACTCCCCACTCTCCTTTTATATGCCCTTCTATTCTTTAATTTATTCCCACAAAAACATTGATTAATCTGTAGATAGGGTTTTATGAAGTTTAGTCCATTTATTTAGTACATTGATGCCTGTAGGTAAGATGTTATGATTCTTCAGGAATATTTCTTTGTCACTTCATCATCATTATTTCTTCAGTTTTCATTTTTGTTTCTGTGTACTTTTTAGAAAGAAATCTTTTAAATTTTTGTTGTTTTTCTTGGTTATTCTATTTGCTTGCCTTACCTGTATCTCTGTTGATTTTTTTGAAAAGCAAATAATTTTTTCAAATATAATTTTGTTTCTGGGAATGCTTCAAATAAATGCCTCTTTTTTGTTGAACATTCAGCTTTTTAAATTCATGGTTGGGCTCAAGTTGGCATATATAGGTCCCCTTGGACTCTATTTAGAGCTCCTTTGATCTTCAGAACACATTATTCCATTTCATCTTGCAATATCTCTAGTGATGGCACAAGTTTTGTTATTCAAATTTCCTTATATTTGAGTTTTTCTCCTGGTTGTTTACAGAATTTGTTGTCATTGGAATCGTTTAATGTAATTAATATCAATCCTGGAGTTTCCAGTATGAGGTGTTTTATTTTGTTTTTTTCTTTTTTGGAGGTGATATGTATATTCTTTTGATGGGTACTTTGTTTTTGGTGTTCAAAAGTTCTGGGTTTATTATTATTATTATTTCTTGAATTATAATGTTCATTTTTCTTTTACTTGTATTCTTCTGGAGAACCTATAATCCTTAAATTGTCTTTATAGTGTTCATTTTTCTTTTACTTGTGTTCTTCTGGAGAACCTATAATCCTTAAATTGTCTCTATACATCCTATCTTGAAGATCAGTATATTTTGCTTGTATGAGAGATCATATTCTCTTTCATTGTTATTTCTTTTTTCTTCTGTTTATTTATATTCCCAATTCTCTTTTGTTCCTTTGGTGAGACTTGTCACAGAGAATAAAAGTTTTTCTATTCTGCCAATTATTTATGCTCTGCAGGTCATAAATTCCGCTTTTACAATTTTTGTTTCTCTTTTGAATCATTCAGAAAGATCCAACTGTGGTTCAGTGATCTTTTAAGAGCCTACTCTTGGGGACTGAGGATGAATGAACATGTTAGGAATTGGGGATTAGCCTTCTTTATTATTAGTTCACTGGATTTTTCACCTCATCAAAATTCTTGGTCTCTAAGATCGTGGAAGCAGCTCAAATTTCTATTTTGGAGAGGTTTGTAAGGATGTGAGGTTCAGAGAAAATGTCCATCTTCCTGGATGATCCAGAAGTTCTAACTCTCTATTACATTTCAAGTGCAGACCCTCTCATTCCTCTCCCTGCCTAAGACTCCACGACTCGACTCAAATGAAGTTAAACTCTGCTTTCTCCTGCCTGCTCATCATCCTCTCAGTCACCCAAGTTCCACTTTTCTCTTTCTTTCTCCCCACCCAGCCAATTAGTGGCTAAGTTTTGTGATTCTAACTCCACCCTACTTTTTGTATCTTATCCTTTTTCTCCATCAGGTAGCCAGTATCGAAGTTCAGACCCTCATCATCTCTCTCCTATACTATTAAATTGTTTCTTATTGATCTCCCTGCTTCAATCTCTCCTCAATCTATCTGTCATGTAGCTATAGATCTGTTCATGTTATTCTCATCAAAAATTGTTTTGTTCCACTATTATCTCTTGGGTAACCTTCCAACTCCTCAGCCTGGTCTATACAGACTTCCATATTAATGACGGCCCTGCTCTTACTTTGCTCCCAGGCTGTTTTTACTCCTAAACACCGTCTCCCAACCCCACTATGTACCCTACACTCCTTCCAACTGGAATTGCTCCAGATACAGCCCTTGTCTTGCCTTCCTGCCTTTTCTCATGTTGTTCCCGTTCTCTGGACCTTTCTCTTTCCTTCACCTGTTCTATCTGTATGTCATATTGTTCTATCCAAGCTTTTATCTGCAACTTAAATGCCATCTCTTTTTTGTGGTCTTCCTCCATCCTATTATCACAACTTTGCTCCTCAGACTTCACCGGGCATTTTATTTTGTAATTCTCCTTTGTACTTACTACATGATATTATGTGATACAGAATCACAGGATCTCAGAGCCATAAGTGATGAGTGATCTCAGAGGACATCTAGTTCAATTTGCATTGAAATGAGATCCCTTTAACAATATACCCAGTAGGAATGAGTGTGAACCACTACTTAGCATTTCCAATCCCTCTGTTTTTGTCCGCCTGCATTTTTGATTTCCTTCACAGGTTAATTGTACACTATTTCAAAGTCCGATTCTTCTTGTGCAGCAAAATAACTGTATGGACATGTATGCATATATTGTATTTAACATGTACTTTAACATATTTAACAGGTATTGGTCTACCTGCTATCTGGGGGAGGTGGGGAGGGGGAAGGAGGGGAAAAGTTGGAACAAAAGGTCAATGCTGAAAAATTACCCATGCATATATCTTGTAAATAAAAAGCTATAATAATAATTTTAAAAACCCAACATACCCTAAGTGGTCATACCATTCCTGTCTAATAAGTGGGAAACTGGGACTTGCTGATAAATATTTAACAGCCCCCTCCCCTGGGGGGAAATATACACACAACACATTTTAAGTTTAATCTGCATCATTCTTAAGCTAGGCAAAATGCCCACACTGAAAATTTAACAATTGGTTTTTTGGTAAGAGTTGTCTCCAGTCTTTGGTAGAAACCCACTACCTTCCAAGGTAGCCCATTCTACTTTTAAGTAGCTCCAATTATGGGGGCATTTCCCCTTATATTTGGATGAATTTCTTTGAAACATTTAAATGTTACTTCTAGTTTTGCTCTCAGGAAATTATTATGGCCCTCTGCAATTATGCCTTACCCTCCATAAGGATGCAAGATCCATATGCTTAGGGGCAATGCACATACATTTCCTATTACTACTGGGATCCCCACAAAAGCCAACATGCAACAAAGGCAACTGTGGTGGAGCTCCTAGCACTGTTCAATTTATTAGGGAGATGGATCCAAGAGTCCCCTCTGCAATCCAGAACCCCCCATTTTGACTCCAGCCCTTTTTTTATTGATATTGAGAGATTGCTTAAAATAGAATGAGGCAATACAATTCATGATTGGTCAGTTCCAGGAAGGAGGGAGGGGAATCTTATAATTGGCTAAAAGAGATGTCCAACAGCAGTGTTTAGTGAAGATTTTAATCTGGGATCACAATTGAACATCCAATTCTTTTTGTTATTGTTTGCTTGCATTTTGTTTTCTTACTCAGTTACTTTCTTTTTTTGATCTGATGTCTCTTGTGCAAGGAGAGAATTATATAGACATGTTTATACATATTGCATTTAACATATTATATTTTAACATGTTTAACATATATTGAATTTCCTGCCATCTAGGGAAGGGGGTGGGGGGAAGGAGGGGAAAATCTGAAACACAAGGTTATGCAAAGGTCAAATTTTGTCAAATTATCTGTGCATATGTTTTGAAAATAAAAAGCTTTATTTTAAAAAAAAGAAAAATATTCATGTCCTTTATATAGGCTAATATCATGCATAAGTGTGCAAAAAAGAGAGAGAATACATGGAGTAAAAATTTCCTAATACAACAAGCACTTTCTTAATTCAGTTTAACATTTAATAAACACGCATGTGCAAGCAAAAAAAAAAAAAGATTTTCATCCACAGGACTATGGGATTTTTCACAAGCAATGAAACTGAGGTTTTTGGGAGCACATCTCTCATAACACATTCACAGAAGTGAGAGGGTAATGTTAATACAATAAATCTCTATCTCTAACACAGTCAATATAGGCTTAACTAAAGTCAAAGTCTATAACTAAGAAAATATAAACCTACCTTGTAAATCCTATAGAAATAATATAATTATCAATACATAGTGGATTAATTCTAACATACATAACTCCTATTCTAAGTGTTAACTAATTCAAATTCAATTCTATCCTACCTAACTAAAGCAATTATTGATACTTGGTAAAACATAATGAACTGAATAAATACTGATCAAATTGAGTATATCTAAATCATTAATCCATTTTGACCTTATCTTGGTATAGGATGTTAGGTGTTGATCAATGCCTAATTTCTGCTATACTATTTTCCAGCTTTCCCAGCAATTTTTGTCAATTTTTGTATTATTATGAGCAAATAGGAAAACAAAGCATTGTTTACCTCTTGGATCTGCGGAGAAGAGAAGAATTTATAGCCAAAAAATAACAGGAGAACACTATGAAATGTAAAATGGATGATTTTAATTATATTAAATTAACAAGGGTTTGTACTAACAAAATTAATGCAGACAAGATTAGAAGAGAAGCAGAGAACTGGGAAAAGATGTTTACATCAAATGTTTCTGATAAAAAACCTCATTTCTAAAATAGAGAATTGACTCAATTTTATAAGAATACAAACAATTCCCTGATTAATAAATGGTCAAATGATATAAACACAATTATCAGATGAAGAAATTCAAGTCGTTTCTAGTTAAATGAGAAAAGACTTTAAATCACTATTGATTAGAGAAATACAAATTAAGACAACTCTGAGATACTATTTCATACCTCTCAGACTGGCTAAGATGACAAGAAAAGATAATGATAAATGTTGGAGGGGATGTGGGAAAACTGGGATACTAATACATTGTAGGTGGAATTTTTTTCTTTTTCTTTTAAAATTTTTATAATAGCTTTTTATTTTTCAAATACATACAAAGATAGTTTTCAACATTCACCTTTCCAAAATCTTGTGCTCCAATTTTTTCTCCCTTTCCCCTCCCCTAGAAAGCAAGTAATCCACCATAGGTTAAATATATGCAATTTTTCTAAACATATTTCTGTATTCATTAGGCTGTTGTAAGAAAAATCAGATTAAAAGGGGGAAAAAAACAAGCAAACAAATAACACCAAAAAAAAGGTGAAAATATTATGCTTTGATCCACATCAATCTCCATAGTTCTCTCTCTGGATGTGGATGGCTCTTTCCATCACAAGTCTATTGGAAATGCTTTGAATCATGCCATTGTCCGTCACAGTTGATTATCACAATCTTGTTTTTGCTAATGTTCTTTTGGTTCTACTTAGCATCCCTTAGCATCAGTTCATGAAATTCTTTCTAGGCTTTCCTGAAAGCAGCCTGCTTGTCATTCCTTACAGAACAATAATATTCCATAACATTCATATACCATAACTTATTCAGCCATTTTCCAACTGATGGGCATCCACTCAGTTTTCAGCTTCTAGCCACTACAAACAGGGCTGCCACAAACATTTTTGTACATGTGGGTCCCTTTCCCTTCTTTAAGATCTCTTTGGGATACAAGCCCAGTAGAAACACTGCTGGATCAAAGAGTATGCACAGTTTGATAACTTTTTGAGCATAGTTCCAAATCGCTTTCCAGAATAAGCCTGCAAATTCTTTTGAGACACCTGGCAACACTGGCTTGTGACCCCCCATCCTACTGGGGTCCCTTCCCAACCTCAACAGCATGAAGGTCTGGCATTCATTTTGGAAGATTTTTCACTTCTCTGGCTCACTTACTACCTTTTCTCAAGAAAATATGGGAACGTCATTAAGTGGTTCTTTCAGAATTTTATCCCTGTTATATATTCTTGTTGCTAGGTTGGTAAGTGGACAGCCAATATTAATCAATGTACTATCTTTTTTTCCCTTTAGTCCTGTTCTCCCCCTCCTCATTAAATTAAATTCAATAAACATTTATTAAATGCATACTAAATGGCACTGTGCTAAGGGCTAGGGTAGATACAAAAGAAGTAAAAAGACAGTTCCTGTGCTCAAGGAGCTTATAATCTAATGGGAGAAATAACATACCAAGAAATAAATACAAAGCAAATAGGGAAATAATTGACATTGAGAAGGCACAGGAATTAATGAAGGATTGGGAAAAGTTTTATTTAGGAGATGGGATTTTATTGAGATTTAAAGGAAGCCAAAAAGGTCAATATTCGGAGTGGAGAAAAAAGAGAGTTCTAGCCATGACAGGCTGCCAGAAAGAAGAGATGAAGTATCTTGTTAATTGAGTAACTCAGGTCAGTGTCACGGAATGGAAAAGTACATATAAGAAGACTGGAAAGATAGGGGGTTATAAGGCTATCAGGAACTTTGAAAGGCAAACAGCTATTTGTATTTTCTCTTAGAGGCAATAGGAAACCAGTGGAATTTATTGAGTAGGGGAAGGTGCTATGATCAGATTTTCATTTTAGGAAAATCAATTTAGTGACAGAATACCAACTTTATTGGGGGTAGGCTATTCCTTCATTGAGACTTGACTTTTTAAAAATTTCCATCCTCTTCGCTCCTTTGGGTGAATGGTTTTCTTCTCAATTAGGCCATAGGTAATGGTGAATGCCTGACTCAATGGCAGCCAGTTAGGTCCCTACAGACTCACTCATTTTAGTCCTCTGAGAAACTGTGGTGAATGTATTTTTTTTTCTACTCTAGAAAGTCATTAAAGTAAACCTATTAAAATGATATTCTCTCTTTTGTGAGTACAGATCCCCAGCCAGAAATCTTGCACTGGCAGATATGGCAGTTTTAAATCTTTCTCCCCTGATAGGTTGTTCCAAATTATTTCCCTCAATGCCATACTGAAGCAATCACAGAGAGACAAGCCATTCCTTGGATCAGTAACTTTCTCACTTTTGTTGGAGTGATAAAACAAAGGTAAATGCCTCTCTGATCCTATGGGAAAGCATGAGGTCCCTACTGGGAGAAAAAGGGAAAGAGGTGAGGAGAATGAAAAGTTACTGATCTCAGGATTCAGTAGAGTTTCCTGATGTAGGATTTTTCCTTACCAGGGTTCTTAAATGTCCACGTCACACCAGCTCAGGAATCCCTGTGCCCATTGGGAACCTGCCTGCTCTTCAGGATGACTGCCTTTTCTGGCTCTCTGGCTCCCTGGCTCCTGTCCCTTCTACTTTTAGCTTCCAGAAATTCTAAGGTAAAGAGCCAAAATTCCTCAGGGGATCAAAGAAGAAAATACTGGGAAGTTTCTGCCCAAATAATGCCCCCAAATATCATTCTCCAATATCTCTGATCTCCTTGGATGTGCCTGAAGGTCCTATGGCTAAGAAAGCTCTATTCACTAATTCTTCTTCAGAATTTTCATAAAGCCTGATGAATGAATAGGTTTATTTATAAGTCAAAGGAAACAAATAGTTCTTCTGCAGATCTAGTGGAAAATAAAGATAATTGATTGATTGATTATGGGCAACTCTTCCCTTCTCCACCCCCCCCCTTCATTCTTGTGTAGACTCCCCCCTGGATTTGCCTTTGGTAGGGGATCGCCTTTCTTGTACTTGGCAGTACTTCTCTGCAGTTGTCAGGCACCCTTATTGCTCCTTATCCCTGCTGCTCATTACACTGAGTCTGCAGTTCTGTGGGGCAGGGTTCTGCCTATGATTTACCAGGAAGACAGTGATGTTTCCCTTCCACTGCTCTTAGCCTACTGGTCTCCCTCAGACCCCACAGCCACAGCCAGGAGGGATGTCCCAGAGCTCTTTATCTTCACTTGACTGAGATACTGAACTTCCTAATTCCACTCTTCCTGTAGTACCCAGGAGGGAGCTTCACTTCAGAGATCTTCTTCTGGGAATGCACATTTCCTTTCCTTCCAGTTATCTCTTCAAATCTAGTGACTATCTCTGATACCATCAGGATGGGGCTACTGAAATGATCTGTTTCTCTGAACAGAATGGAAAAAGGATTGATCCAGCTCTGGGTAGAGCTGAAATCTTGTCACTGCTCTAAAGTCATTGCCCTACATACTATTCTAATCAGCCAGCTCAAGGATCCCTTAGGGATGAACTGAACCTCTCTGCTGTCTCCCAGTTCCAACTCTTATTTTTTTAATTGAACGTTTGAAGGATCTGTGCCTTTGTTGGCACTGGGAGAACACATTTCTGTTCTGATTAGAGAACTTCCTTCATCGAGGGTAGAAACTGAATGTTCAGTTCACTCACTTTTCATCCACAACTCTGATTTCAACTCCGTGGAACAAGATGGTCCCTCCAACCTGTCCACGTGTCCCCTAGCCCTTTCCAGTTTCCTTTTATGTATTGTCTTCTCCATTAGAAAGGTAAAGTCCTTAAGGGCAGGCATTTTCTTTTTCTTATTTGTATCCCCAGCACTTAACAGTTCCTGGCACAAAGTAGGGATTTAGTCAATGTTTGTTGAATTGAAATCTTTTGCCAATGCAGATTGCAGATCATCTTTGACTTATTCCATTAAATTCTGGTTGTCTGAGGCATGAGGGTTTGAAGTGACTTACAGCCACGAAACTAGAAAGTATAAGCAATGAGATCTGAAGCCGGGTCTTTCTAACTCAAAGATCAGCATTTTTTCTACTTCTACATAAGTCTAGTTTGAATTCTTGTCTGGAAGTTCCTTCTAACTCCTAATATACACAGCACCACTGGCCTGGGTTCTTGCAAATCATCCCAGTAGTTCAACTTTGCAAAACCACAAAAGATCTCTGAAGAATCGCAGCAAGGAAATTCCTATATATTTTTATCATGCAAAGTGCCATCCATGCAATTTCTACATGCCTAGTCTGAAGAATCACGTGCAACTGGTAAAACTGGTAACTTTTGTCCTACTCCTCCCAAGAATAGAATCTATATTCTTCTATTCATTTATGGAATGTTTCCATCCATATGTTCCTGAATTACTTAATTTATGCAGTTAGAGTCATCTTTTCCAAGAAACCTTTACTAAATCACCTAGCTTCATATTGATGTTCTTTTTTACTTTAGTACTTTCATAATGAGGGCCTTATGCAGACCCAGAATGCCTCAGATAGTGTCTCCAGGTGAGGATGTTAGGGAATGACTTCCCGATGCTTCATATTGATGTTCTTTTTTTTTACTTTATTACTAACAGAAGAGAAATGTTCCTGGAAATGTTCCAAGTTTTGGGAATTGTTATACTAGATTGTAATCTAGAAGACTCATCTTCCTGAATTCAAATCTGGCCTCAGACACTTCCTAAACTGTGTGACCCTGGGCAAGTCACTTAACCTTGTCTGCCTCCTTCTCTGTAATATGAGCTTGAAAAGGAACCATTTTAGTATCTTTGCTGAGAAAACCTCAACCGGAGTGAAGAAGAGCCAGATGTGACGGCAGAACTAAACAACAACAAAACAACAATAACAATAACATTAATGCTTAGACTTTGGGGAATGACCTTCCAGACCATAACTCAATTGTTCAGGACAACAACTCATTCAGTGGTCCTATTATTTAGTTGGTTCTATTAGTGGACCAAAGTTTTGAAAAAACTGAGATAAATATTGAGTCTACTTTATCAGAAAGAATATGACTCAAAGGTATTTTAGGAAAATGTATGTTTATTCTTGCCATATCATTGAAAATCTTTGTAATTGTAAATAAAAGTATTCATTCATCTGGTCAGTGAAACAAATAGAATTCAATACTGGAATTCTTGAGATCTTTGGGGAGATTTTTTTTGGTTTGTTTTGAGGTAATCAGGGTTAAGTGACTTGTTCAGGGTCACACAACTACTATTCATCAAGTATTGGAAACTGATTTTGAACTCAGGTCCTTTTGACTCCAGGACCAGTATACATTTGAATACATATCCACTGTTCCACCTAAGTGTCTCCCTATTGTCAAAATCTTGATCATGCTCCCTGCAGGCATAGTCAAGGACATCATTGCTGGAGAATTTCCTGCAGTCTCTTCTTCAACTCCTGGAGGAATTTTGGTCTGTTTCCTTTTAACTAGTGGGAGGAAGAAGGATAAATGACCTCAGTCAGGGAGCCCAAAGCTGAGGAGCTATCACTAGGAAGAGCAGATAGGTTGTCAGTCCCTGGCAGTTGCTTTAGTCATTGACACCCAAGAAATAGGAGAACTTTGAGGGGAAAGTTATACCAGGCCTTGTTTCAGGAATAGTTTTAATATAAATTGAGTGACATTTTAGTTATATAGTTAGCAAAATTATTATTTTTCCTTAAGATGACCCTTAAGTTATGAAAAAATTGCAAAACCCCTCACTATTGCTTATTTGTATTCATATTGTGTTACTTATTTTGAATGTTATTTAATCAAATTTTTGCTATTCCTTAAAATAAGCTTGTTATATTACAGTTTTTAAAAATCTGTGTAATAGTCTGCCCTATTGACTTTTAGCAAAGAGAAAAGTCCAAAGGGGCAAAAAAAGATAATGGCCTATAAAGGTAAGTCCTTTGGACTCCAAATAAACATTTCACAGACTTTTAATAGCTCAATTGCGTATGAAGGGGCAAGCAAGGACAGTGACTTACCTTTAGGCGATAGGCTGCATTATCTCCTTTTCCTTCCAGCTGCCCATCTGCACAAGATGTCCAGGAATTGGGACCTCTCACTGTGGGCTTCAGAACTGGAATGGACCTTCTCCCCACTTTCCTTCTTGGAGGGGACAAACCTCTGAAGTTCTGACGGAGTTAAAGAGGAGAGCCTCCTGCCAATCCAGGGGTAAGGGTCATCGTCCTAGCAGAAAGAACACAGGGGGATTCCAGCTGACTGAAGAACAGGCAAGGTCCGAGGCTGTGCATCCAGGAGCAAGTCGGGGCGGTCAGAGGGCCAGCAGAGACACCGACTCTTGAGGAGAGTCCGGGCTCCGTGACTGGCACGCCCACTGCTCAGCCGACTAGAGCAGCTGCCAACTGACCTGTACCGCCCGGCCCAACCCTTTGGCCAGATGAGTCAAGCTGCTGTGAGTCTGCGTCAGGTGTGTGGCTTGGGTACAAGCTGTCTCTTCCTTGGGTTTGGCTACTGCGTTTAGTCAACACAGTATATGCCCAAGTACAGATGTATGTATTTTTATACAAACATGTGCATATAAATCAAAATTTATGTTTATTATTCCATATACATATGTAACTATACAATATGTCCCAAAAATATATGTATGTTTATACATATATAACATGTAAAGTAAATTTATACTTGTTTATATATTAAGCCCAAGCACATGTATATATACATATAAATATATGTATATAAACATATTCCATAGTTATTTATACACATGCCCAATTACATATGGTTATATTTAGACACATAAACATACAAAACAAATAAAAACCACATGCCCAAATGCATTCACATATAAGACCATTCCTGTTCACTATCATGCATTCAACCAAATATACACATGTATTTGTTTACACATATAAAAAGTCATGGCCATTATTTTACATACCTATACAATGCCCAGTTATGTATATGTGTATATGTTATTATAGATATTATATGTATAAATAACTTTTATATTTATAATTATATATAAATAGAATATTTATATATTTATATACATATATTTACTCTCACTTGATCCTCACAACAACTCTGTGAGATAAGTACTTTTATCTCCATTTCCTAAAAAGTTGTTTTCACATTTTGTTTGGAATGTTCATTGTAAAATGTTTTGAATTTCAAATTCTTCCCCTCCCTTTAACCTTTCCCCCACCATTTGAGAAGATAAGTAATATGATGTCAATTATATATATGAACCATGTAAAACATTATCTCCAATTTCAGGAAGCTAGTTACAGTGGATAGAGTTCTGGACCTGGAGTCAGGAAACTTCAGTTCAATCTTGCCTCATAAACAAGTTATTTGACCTTTCACCCTCTATTTTCTCATCTATAGGCACTATTTCAGAGAAATAGCATCTATTTCTCTGAGTAGTGTAAGGATTAAATGAGATGTTAGTAAAGTGCCTCGTATATCCTATAAAATTTTGCAGATGCCAAACTGAGGTTGAAAGGAGCCTATTGATGATGGAATTGTATTAGATTAAAAAAAAAGCTCTGTTTTAAAAAGGGTCTAATTTTAGCTCTAAATATAAAATCCCCTTGAAAAAGAAGATCAGAAATATTAAATGACATGGCCACAGTTACATAGGTAAATAGACATTTTCAAGGTATTTTTATAATGCTGCATCTTTTAATATTATAATTTTAAATAATATTAAAATTTTAAAATATTTTAAAAATTATAATTTACCTACTAATAAGTTTTTTAAAAATCTAAATAATTCTTCATTTCTTACACATTTCTTAACACTTCATACATACAGGAATCCTAAAAGCACAGGGTTTATGTGTTTGCTTCTAGTCTTGTCTCCAAAGTCTTATTTAGTGGATGAAAAAAAATTCCATAGGAGTTTTAAATGGTAAATTTTTATTTTAGACATTCAACAAGGATAAATCAAGTAATAAATGATATAAGTTGTGCTAAATACTAGGGTTACAAAGAAAGGTAAAACTGTTGTTCTTGATCTCAAGAAGCTCAAATGAGGCAGTATACAAATTAGAAATCTAATTTGATACATAGTCTAAGGGTGAGAGTATGAGAGTTACTAAGGTAGTGGCTGTTTTGAATAGAGAGAACAGAGGATATACGAGATGTATTGAGAATATAGCAATAAGGTGACTTGGTGGATTAAGGGATTGGATAAAGAGTGAGAGTGAAAGAGGAATTGAAAATAAATACATTTACATTTTACTGGCATATTATCTATCCAATAATATCCAAAAAGATACAGAAAAAAGTGAAATTTAAAAATTGTGATAGAGGGTCAACCATTATGCTTTCTAGTCAGAATATAGGGAAGGATGAACTTACTCATTGGCCAATTTTCAGTTGAAATTTATTAGCACAATAATATTGGGTGTTGAGGATATAGCAGATGTATTGAGAATATAGCAGTAAGGTGACTTGGTGGATTAAGGGATTGGATAAGAAGTAAGAGTGAAGGAGGAGTTGAAAATAAATACATTTACATTTTACTAGCATATCATCTATCCAATAGTATCCAAAAAGATACAGAAAAAAGTGAAAATTAAAAATTGTAATAGAGGGTCAACCATTATGCTTTCTAGTCAGAATATAGGGAAGGATGAACTTACTCATTGGCCAATTTTCAGTTGAAATTTATTAGCACAATAATATTGGGTGTTGAGGATATAGCAGATGTATTGAGAATATAGCAATAAGGTGACTTGGTGGATTAAGGGATTGGATAAGAAGTAAGAGTGAAGGAGGAGTTGAAAATAAATACATTTACATTTTACTAGCATATCATCTATCCAATAATATCCAAAAAGATACAGAAAAAAGTGAAAATTAAAAATTGTAATAGAGGGTCAACCATTATGCTTTCTAGTCAGAATATAGGGAAGGATGAACTTACTCATTGGGAATTTTCAGTTGAAACTTATTAGCACAATAATATTGGGTGTTGAAGTATATATATATATACTTATTTGCTTTTTTGGAAATTTCCCCAAAAGATGCTGTGACAAATTACATATTATAATGTACACATTTAGAGTATTATATTTCACATTATAAAATGATTTATTAAGACCTTCCTTTAAGATATGAGCTTAAAAAAAAAAAGATAGGAGCTTTCTCTATGCCTCTTCATTTGGATTCAGAGGCTCAGGATTCCAATCCAAAATCCAGCCATCTTTTCACTGAACCATAAGGTCCATTTCACTTGTATACATCTGTACAAACCTGCATGTCTCCTGCTTGCTTTGTAAAGTGCATAAAATCAAAAGCTAATAGTTTTCCCATTGATTGTATTATAGTTTAGAAATAGTTTATCCATATCTCTGACTAGTCTACAATTAGCAGTGGATCTTAATATCTTCATTTTAAATTTCTTTTGTTTCCTCAGTCTAAGATTTTTCCTTTTGCTGCTGAACAGATCATAGACCCTCAAGATTCTTGGAACAGACAGGATGTTAGATATCCTGTTTTTTTAGAAATGTTTCTTTATAAGGGACTGAATCCCGGAGAGGGCAAGTGATTTTGTCAGAATCTGGATTTTTGGATCCAGAGGACCTGGCTCTTGTTATGTTTGTTGCCTGTCTTTGTTTACCTGTGTTTGGCCGTGTCTAGTTCAGAGTAGGTACTATTTTAATAAATGCTTGATAACCGGCTGATTTGTGGGTGTGTAGTGGGATTTAGGGCTAGTCATTTAATCTCTTGGGGGCTAAATTTCCCTCTCTGTAGACAGAGTTGGAAAACAATGGCTCCAATGTCTGAACCCATGAAATGCTCATGTTACATACGAAAATCTTTCTGGAACACCATAAAATATGCATTTTCTCTCAGGCCTGGGATAATCAATTTTAACTTCTCTTAACCAAATCCTTATAAGCACAGGAAGCCATCTGGTTTTCGTTAGGGATGAGTGTCGATGGCCACGGGACAGGACAGAACTTGTTGGACAGTTTCATCAACTCACTTGAGCAAGAACCGTTAGGAAAAAGAGTCATTTTGTATTTATTTGAACAGTCAGTCCAAGACTCCTCCTTTCCCACTCTGTAATTTGCCCCACATCTGAAATCTGGCAAGCCTGGCTGGCAGGAGACCTCGCCCATCCTTGACCTTAATTGCTCCCTGAACAAATGCGCTAAAAGTTTTAAATAATGGCTTTTAAATTAATTTTTATAAAAAGAGTCATTCGTCATTAATGTCCTAAGTCAGAAACGTATTAGCACATCGCAGCAATACCAGGTTTTTTCTAAGACGGAAACAAAACTCAATAAAAGTAGAAACAAAGGATTTTCAACTTGGCACTGCATCACAGTGACCTCGTTTATTCCCCCAACTCTAGCCAACTAGGGCAGTCCATTCAGCGTAGCCCCTCCCACCCAGAAGCCCCTCCCACCCACGCCAGTCCCTCCCACTTATGACTCTCCCATTCTTGGAGACTTGGGGCGGGGCTGGCGCGGAAGGCGGATCCAGGGGGAGGGAGAAGACACGCTCTCTTTATTTGCTTAGCTATGTTTTTTTGCGACGGTGTCGTGAGGCGCGCCGGTTTCTTGCCGTAAAGAAAGCTAGGCACCGGCTGCTGGGGCTTCAGGATGGCCGACATGGAGGATCTGTTCGGGAGCGACGTGGAAAGCGACATCGACCGCAAAGGTCGGGCTGGGACTGCTGCTTAGATATCTGAGGAAGGTGGGGATAGGCCGGGAGGGCTTGCGCGCCGGCACGGTGTGGGAAAGGGGGGAGCCCCTCGGCTGTCGGGGCCTGTTCTTCCTCTAATACGCCTCCTCCGGAGCCTGCGGCCAGAGCCCTCCGCGATCGCCGGCGGCGGGCGCGCGGCCCGAGCCGAGGAGGCCCGAGGGGAAAGCTGCTTGATCCGGCCGGGCCCTCCCCCACCCCCTGGCGGCCCTGATCATCTCCTCACGGTGGGGAGAGGGGAGGATGCTGGGGGGGGGGGGGGGAGGGCGCTCTCGCCAGGGCCAGAGAAGGAAGCAGTCGGGACGGACGGGGGGGGCTACATAGCGGAGATGGGTGAGGGCGCTCTCGCCAGGGCCAGAGAAGGAAGCAGTCGGGACGGACGCTGTTAGAAGTTAGGTGCACTATTTAAATGTGGGGAAGATGGATAGAAGACTTCGAGATTGGGAGAAAGACAGGGGACGGATGGAGACGGCAGATTTGTGATTGTGGGAGAAGAGCCGGGAGATTGGTGGGAGAGAGAGAAGGGACACATGTAGAGAATATTTGAGCTTTAAGGGCATGCGTAGGAAAGTATTACAATGTCCTGTTTGTTCTTCAGTCCAGGACCTCAGTACTTCTCACTGGGACTACTGAAGGAGCTTCCTAGTTGGTCCTCTTGTGTCTTCTCTCTTCCTTCTCCACTCAGTCCTCCAAATAGCTTCCTTGTTCGCGTTCCTAAAGCATGGATTTGGCCAAGGCTTAAAGAATCGTCTCTTTCATCTAGTTAAAAAAAAACTAAATAATTTAAATAAATGGATAAATGGAGGGATAACAGGTGTGGTTTCTGTCAGTCTGACATGTTAAAGATCTTAGCTCAAAAGACCAAAGTCTCCCACTATATCCAGAGCTGTCTCCAGTCCCTCTGACCTGTGTCTGGCCACGGTACCCAGATGGCTCTGGAGGGGAAATGAGGCAGGTGACCTTGCGCAGCCTTCTCTCACTTAAATCCAATTCATGGCATCTGATTTCATAGTCCTGTTCTAGAATGAAGGACAAACAACAGAAACCTCTGCTTAAAAAGCTCCAGGACCTCCTGATTGCCTACTGTGGAATAAAATATTATTAATTTATTTTGACATTTAAAGCCCTAAACAGTTTGGTCCCATCCTAGCTTTTTCTTTTATTCAGTGAGCATATATTAAGTAGCAACTAAACATTTGGGAAGGCAAATACTTGAGCTTTTAATAGTCTCAACTTTCAGGGAAAGGACTGAGACTTTCTTTTTACTGAAACTTAAATTTTACTGGGATAGAGAATTGGAGATGTAAAATTGTGGCAGGAGTCTTTTTCTGACTATTCATTATATAGAGGTGTCCCTGGAATTTCAGTTTCAACTGAACCTTTCTAGTTTCTCCCTTTCATGAGCTCCCTGGTCTAGTTCACCTGACGATCTTGTTCTTCAAATAAGATGTTCCACTTTCCATTTCTTTGCTTCCTATTTCCCAAACCTGGAATTTACTCCCTCTTTATTTAAGCTTCATAAAATCCCCATCTTCCTTCAAAGCTCAGCTCAAGTTGAATTTTCAGGATATATATATTTCATAATAGGAGTTGCTAATGTCTACCCAGTCTCTATTACAGTTCACTTATTTTGCATTTATTTAGATGTGTGAATGTTGTTACCTGATTAAATAAATATATAGGTGCTTTGAAATCAGAGATACTGTTTTTGTGGTCTGTAGCATGTTTCCTGATACAAAAGTGCTTAATAAATGGTGATTGTGTCAATGGAGTCTATATTAGGAAGCTTTCATTTGAAAGAGCTCTGCTTAGATGGAAGGAGAATAAGTAGTTGATAGAATAAGGGGTATATTGAAAATATGTTGAAATTTCAGCATGGATAAAAGTAGATAGGGGTGGAACTACTCTTGTGAGGTTATCTGTTCTTGTTCCTTATTCTCCTTGTTCTTTCTTTGACATTTGACACTCTTGACTATTCTTTCCTTCTAAAGATTTCTTCCTTTCTGTCCCCTTTGGCTTTTATGACTTGATTCTT
This sequence comes from Sarcophilus harrisii, assembly GCF_902635505.1. Lineage (NCBI taxonomy): Eukaryota > Metazoa > Chordata > Mammalia > Dasyuromorphia > Dasyuridae > Sarcophilus > Sarcophilus harrisii. Next base: position 503,716,509 of record NC_045427.1, on the reverse strand, counting down.
GGTTCTTACTTGTTTGACTTTTCCTTTTCTTATCTCTTGCTGGTTCATTTGCTTATTCATGTCACTCAGGTACCTTCCAATACTGACTTCCATGCTCTTCTGATTTTTTTTTTCTCTACTACTTTGGTGATCTTAATTAAACTCTTTTGACTTCACTTATACTCTTTATTCAAATGACTTCCAAATCTTTAGCACAGAATCATAATATCCCAGAAGCTGTCTAATCTAACACATATCTGAACAAGAATCCTTTGTCACATCATTGATTGTTGCCCTTTGTTCTCAGAAGACCAAAATGACATCACTATGTTGGAGTCAAGGTATAGGGTCTCCAACTGAGTTGGATCAATGTGAACTTGGAATACTCTACCACATTTCAAGCACATATAGTCCTCATGAACACCTAGAATGGAAATATCTCTAAATTAGTACATCTCACTGTTTTTTTAGCTACTATAATTCTGCTTTGCTCTAGAGCCCAATGCCTTCTTTTGATGCAGGCAATCCACAATGGGCTGTCTTTTGCCAGTGTCTCCTATGTTACATAATTGATTCTGAAGTTCTTCAGAAATCTTGAGAATGTCCTTATACTGACTCTTCTGGCTTCTATATGAGCACTTGCCTTGTCTGGGTTCTCCATGTTTTTTAGATACATGAACATTTGGCATTTGAACAATACGTCTAGCCTATTGGTGTTGTGCTCTCTGTAGTAGATTTTGAATGCTTGGCCAAGATACTGAGGTCCTCGGTATCTGGTACCGTATCTCACCAGATCATCTTCAGAATATTCCTAAAACAATTCAGTTTCCTGTCATGGTACGGATATACCATCCAGGTTTCACAGGCATATAGCAGTGGGGTCAGCACAATGGTTCTGTAGACATTCAGCCTAATACCGCTTTTCTCCTGCCCTTTCCTTCTGACCCCCTCAGACACTTTGGTGTCTTTGGTAATGTTTATATCAACCTCATCATCTTTATGTCCTTGGAAAGTATATGCCAAGGTAAATGAACTTTGCTGTAATTGATGACTTTACCTGTGGTTGATGTGATGCTGGCTGTGGAGAACCTGTTTTCTGGTAGAGAACCTCATGTTAGTTTTAGGCCTGAGTTAGCAAAAGCAATAGAACATTGATCTGCACTTTGTTGTATCTCAGCTTCAGTGGATGCCTTAGAGTACAGAATCAAATGCAAATAAAAAAAATCATGTGCCAACTCTCCCTTTATAGCATATTCAGCTCTATCTAGATTATCAAGGTTATCTAGATCTCTGCTTGAGGATCTATAGTGAGAGTGATGCTACTTCCTGAGGCCATCTAGGGATAGCTCCAATGATTAGAAAGCTTGTCCTTACACCTGTCTCTTAGCAAATTCTTCTGATTTTTTCTTTTGGGGTGAAGCAAATCAATTCTAATTTTTATTCCAAGAGAAAGCCCTTTCCCCTCAAAGTTTTTTTTTTTTTTTGAGGCTAATCATCTTTAGTTCTTTGATCAATTCATCTTCATGACATTATAATTGGCTCTCTTGAATATCTTCCTTTGAATGTCTTCTATCTGGTTAATGTCTCTTCTAAAATATGGGGCCTAGAAGTGAACACAAACATAGGCAGGGGCACAGTGGGATTATTATTTTCCTATTCCCTGGACATTATTACTTTGCTAATTTTAAGCTTGCAATTCAATAAAGCTTCTAGATATTTTCTAGAAAGTGCTGCTAAATAGCCATACCTTTCATATCTTATACATGTAAAGCTGATACATTTATTTCTATGAAATTTTGTCCTATTCTTTTCTATTCAGTGTTCTAGCCTCTTAATATTACTAGCATTCTTTTGGATTTTTATTGTCTTCCATTGTGTAAGCTGTAACAGCTTTTGGACTTCGGCGAATTTGACAAACATGTCATTAGTAGTTTTATCCAAGTTATTGGTAAAAATATTAAATAACACAGGGCCAAGCATAAATTCTCATAGTCAATGTACTAGACCTCCTTCCAAGTTGACATTGAACTATTTAGTGAATGTTTTGGGTTAGACCATTCAAACGCTTCTGGAACTGCTTAATTATATTAACTTAGCCACAAGAATAACATGTCAAAATTTTGGCAAAGCTTATCTTTTAGTATTCCCTTGTTCTATTACTGTAATTAATCTCGTCAAAAAAGGTGTTCTGCTACTCTAATCTTGTCCAAAAAGGTAAGGAAATTAACATGACATGATCTCATTTTTTAGGAATAATTTTTTTTTTTTAATTTTTTTTTTACCTTTTGTCTTAGCACCTCCCTACTCCCCTGAGCAGGGAATTATCCCTTTTTGTTGTTGTTCAGTCATGTCTGACTCTTTGTGACCCCATAGACCATAGCACACCAGGACCTTCTATCATTCACTATATCTTGAAATCTGTTCAGCTTCATGCTTATTGTTTCGTGACATTATCTATTCATCATGTCCTCTTCCATCCCTTTTTGCTTTTGGGTTTAGTCTTTCCCAACATCAGAGTTTTTTTCCTATGTTTCCCATCTTTTCATTATGTGGCCAGAATATTTAAGCTTTAGCTTCAGCGTTTGACTTTCTAGTGAATAACCTGGATTAATTTCTTTAAGTATTGACTGATTTGATCTTTTTGCTGTCCAAGATACTCTCAGAAATTTTCTCCAGAATATGTTTAGAAGAATTGCACATCTGTAACCTATATTGGATTACTTGTTATCTCGGGGAGGAAGGGAGAAAAATGTGGCACATAGGGTTTTTGTATGTTGAAAAGTATTTTCCTTGTATTTTGAAAAATAAAAAGCTATTTTAAAAAAGTTTTCTGCAGAGTCACAATTCAAAAGTATTGTTTCTGTTGTGGCACTGAATTTTCCTTATAATCCAATTGTCACAACTATACATTGCTACTGGAAAAACAGTAATTTTGACTATATGAATCTTTGTCTGCAAGGTTATATCTGCTTTTTAAATGAGAAGACCAATTGAACACGGTTTTGTAGAATCTGTTTTCGTTGAAACCATATTGGCTTTTTTTGTTCACCACTTCACTTTCTAGTTTTTGATAACCATGTTTTTTTTATCAACGTTTTAGGATTTTGTCCAGAGTCAAAATCAAGCTTACTAGCCAATAGTTTTAAATTCCATTTTTACTTTTTTGACTTTGGGACAATTTATCTTTTCTAGTCTTTTAACACTTCTTTTTTCCAGTCTTTCACGATCATTCTGCAGGATTTTCAACAATCCCTTTTTAGTATTGGCTATAGTTCATCTGACATAAACTTATCAAGGGGAGCTGGATAATCTTTTAGTATCTTCTCGTCTTGGATATTGACTACTTATTGGCTATTTTTGTTCCTTTTTTTTTTTTTTTTTTTTTAGTCCAAAGGTCATTCTCCTTGGTAGAGAAAATAAAAAGCAAAGTAAGTCAGAGCCAAGTAGCTCTACCTTCTCTGTTATTATTTTTTTATCATTCCATCCTCTGTGAACAATGTGGTTCCAGCTCTTAAAATTGCCTTTTTTCTTTTTTTTTTTTTAATTGAAGCTTTTTATTTTTAAAACATATGCAGGGATAATTTTTCAACTCAGTTTTTTCCTTGCAATTCCAATTTTTGTGTTCCAATTTTTCCTCCCTTCTCCCCACTCCCTCCCTAGATGGCAAGTAATCCAATATATGTTAAACATGGTAAAAATATATGTAAATCCAATATAGGCATACATATTTATACAATGATCTTGCTGCACAAGAAAAATAAGATAAAAAATGGGAAAGAAAATAAACTTTGAGCAAACAACAACAAAAGAACTGAAAATACTATGTTGTAATCCACACTCAGTCCCCACAGTCCTCTCTCAGGGTGGAGATGGCTCTCTTCATCACAAGATTATTAGAATTGGCCTGAATAATCTCATTGTTGAGAAGAGCCATGTCCATCAGAATAGATCATCATATCATCTTTTTGTTGCTGTGTACATTGATCTCCTTACATCAGTTCTTGTTTCTCCAGAATTGCCTTTTTTCTTAATGCAACTTTTTAAAAAAATAACTTTTTAGTAATGTCTTTTTTTTTGGTCATCATTTCCCTCCAGTATTTCTTCCTCTGCCTCTCCCAGACAACCATCCCCTATAACAGATAGTATTTTTAAATACAAAAGAAAAAGAGGAATAAAATCAGTAATATCAATCGCTGCATTGGAAAATTCAGAAAAGGCTCAATGTGCAACACCTGTGGTCTTCCCATTTCTTTGAAGATAATGCTTGGTCTTATAGTTTTGCTACATCTACTTTTGATTATTTTGTTATATGGCTTTCCATTTACGTTGTTGTAGTCATTGTATATATTGTTTTTTTAACTTTGGTGACTTCATTTTATATACTTCAGTGTGGTTTTTTTTAAAAAAAAAAAAAAAAACAATCCTTTTTTGTTATCCTTAGCATTCCCTAGAAATCTCAGCTCTTGGAGCATTAACATTTCTGCTACTATTCTTTGTATTTATCCTTTGCAATCTGTTCTTATTTTCATTTCCTATACATTTCTTTTAAAAATCTAAGTTTATTTGAAACTCTTTAGATAGTTCTTCTTTTCCCCCAAGGATCAATAATTTGTTCCCCCCCCCCCTTTTTTTTTTAAACTTTTTCCCAGCTACCTGATGCCGTTCTTACTTAGATGGCTTATCTATACTTTAAACTCAACTGGTCAATAGTTAGTATTTTCTTCAACCTTTTTTTCCCCACATAATAATAACTCATGATTAATATTCTCATTTTATGTAGATGAGAAAATAGACCCAGTATATATTATTTTCTCAGTCACTTTAAAAATTGATTCTATCTCTTCAGTATCTCTTGCACTCATCCACCTTTTCCTACTCATTCTACAACTATCCTAGACTAGGCATTATTACTTGATAATTGAGCTTCCAGTACATACCAGCTACCCCCACTTAAGAGTCCTTATCATCTTTTGCCTGGATGAATGCAATTATTTCCTAATTTATGTCCTTGCATCTATTTTCTTCTGTTTTCAGTCCATTTCCATACAACTGCTAAATTGATATTCTTAAAGCAAGATATGATTGTGTCACTCTTTGTTCAGGAAATTTCAGTGACTCCCAGTTGCCTGTAGGATAATATACAAATTTCTTTGTTTGGAATTTAAAGCCTTTCATAGTCTGATTAATCTGTTTTTTTATACTCTTTACATAAGATTCCTCACATGTTCAGTGCTCCAGCTAAACCAGCCTGCTTGTTATTGTTTGCCTAGAGCCTTTCATTTGCTAGCTTTGGACCGGCTGGCTGTTTCTCATGCTTGCAATGCTTTCTTTCCTTACCTTTGCCTTTTGGTACTCCTGGTTCTCTTCAGGGCTGAGCTGCATTGTCACCTCCTTCAGAAGACTTTTTCTGATCCTTGGTTGTTAGTGCCCATGAAATTACTTTGTATATATTTTCTTTTCTTTTTTAATTATAGCTTTTTATTGACAAAACATATACATGGGTAATTTTTCAACATTGACCCTTGCAAAACCTTCCATTCCAACTTTTCCCCTCCTTTTCCCCCACCTCTTCCCCTAGATGGCAGGTAGTCCAATACATGTTAAATATGTTAAGTATATGTTAAATACAATATATGTTGTATATATTTTCAGTATACTCCATGATGAATGTATTTTGTCCTCATAACTTCTCCTAGTAGAAAAGCGCTCCCTGATGACAGAAGCTTTCCCACATTTGTAATTATACTCTCCAGTTCATAGTAGGCACTCAATAAATGTTTATTGATTGGTTGTAGTTCCATCCATTACCTTTTTCATTCTTTTGAAATGTTTCCCTCTTTTAGATCTTGAAAATATATCCTTGAGTACCTTTTAAACATTTGTTTGGCACAAATTTCTTCTGAGTGCAGTTAGGTCAGTCTGTTTCTTTCATTTTCCTTGAGTTGCCATTTCTACTTCCTCATTGCACATAGGAATTGAGCTATTAGATTATAAGGTTGTTGAAGATAAGAATGGATTGCTATAAAAAGTTTGGTAAAACTTTTCCATTTTGAATCTGTTTGTCCTTCCACGTTCATCTATAAATGATCTTGTGATAGTCTTTAGTTTCATGCAAGTTTTTCTTTAGAGTCTTTACCCTGTTGACTAATTTTTATTTTTCTGTGAGGTATTTATTTGGGCTTTCTGTCATTTTTCTGAGTAATGTTTTGTGAGTGAGGTGCTATTTTAATGCCATTTTGCCCTTGTGCGGCTTAGCAAATGTTCAGGGTAGTCAGTCAATTAATGAATATTTATTAAGCGCTCACCTTGTGCTTGGCACTGTGACACATACCTGAAGATAAAAAGAGAAAAGTGAAATGGTTCCTGATCTCAAGGAGCTTATATTCTAATCTCTCCTTTTATTTTTAGAATTTCAAGTTTGGTATTTGATTGGGGGTTTTTAATTCTTTTTCTAGTATTTTTAGTTGGAAGTCCAATTCATTGATCTTCTCTTTCTCTATTTTATGCAAGTAAGCATCTAGAGATATAAAATTTACCCTTATTATTGCTTTGGCTACATCCTACAAATTTTGTTATGTTGTCTCATTGTCATTCTCTTGAATGAAATTATTGATTTACTGTTTCACTCATTCATTCTTTAGGATGAGATTATTTAGTTTCCAATTATTTTTTAGTCTGTTTTTCCCTGGCCTTTTATTGAAAGTAATTTTATTGCATCGTGAGCTGAAAAAAAAATGCATTTATTATTTCTGCCTTTTTGCTTTTGATTTTGAGGTCTTTATGTCCTAAAATATAGTCAGTTTTTGTTTAGGTTCCATGAACTGCCTAGAAGAAAGTGTACTCCTTTCTATCTCCATTCAATTTTCTCCAAAGATCTATCATATCTAGTTTTTCTAGTATTCTATTTACCTCTTTAACATCCCATCCTCCAGCTCTCTTCTTGAGGAAAATATTAATGTAATAAAAAATATTAGGTTTTTGAGTAATCTATAAGTTTGATAATCATTTAAGCTTAATAAACTTAAACCACATTTTCTATTGTGATTTTTGCTGTTTATTCCTCTGTATACTTTCAAATTGAAGTAACCAGTATTTATGTATACCAAGTGCCTTCACTTCTTTCCCTTTCTTCCCAGTGTCAACCCTCTCATTAACCAATAGAGCAGCGTTACACTGCTCTATTCTCTATAATTCCTTGTCCTATTGCTGCTCATCCCTTGTCTTGTTACACCCTAGCCTAAGATTTCTCCCATCATTTTCCTCCTCCATTCCTAATTATGGGCACATGAATGAAGCCAAAGGAAGTCACACAATCAAGTTTTTTGAGTACATAACAAATTATGCAATTATATTATGTGAATAACTTTAACTGGGCCCTTATTGCCTCAAGGAGGTCTTTTTCTTTCTCTTTATTTTAATCTTCATAAAGCTTATTTTAAATCTTTTCTTCTTAATCCTCTCATACCTTTCCTTATGCCCACCCTCTTTGCTGAGTTTCTTCCCAACTTTGAAAATTTAGACTTTTTACGATGAATGCTTTCTTCTCTCAAATTCTCTTGATATGAATTTTTGCTTAATGAGTTGGCCCCTTTCCTCACCAAGGGCAACATTCTTTGTGAAACATTAGTCCTATTACTTCCCTTTTTCTCTTGCAACTTGACACCTTAATGATCCCCTCTTTTTCATTTTTAACCTCTCCCTACATACTGGTTCCTTTCATAGTGCCTTTAAATATGCCCAACTCTTTCTCATTCTTAAGAAAAAATTTCATTAGATTGTCTCATTCCTCAAGCTACTGTCTTTTATCTCCTTTCTTTCTCATCCAGACAAACCACCAACATCATCACCACCTTGATCAGCATTTCTATCCTCAGACTCTGAGAAGACTCATAAGACTGAACTCAAGAGCCTTTGAGATAGCAATGCTTCTAAGTCAGTATGTTTAATTGTTATTCTGTTGAGAAAACAGCCTGGTAACTACTCCTGCAGATGCTGCACCCAGATCTATTTATCCCTCAAATAAAGTCTTATCACCAAAGCCTTTAGCACTGTATGGTCCGACATCAGAAATGGAAACTTTGATCAACTGAAATGATATTAAAGCCGAGATATTAATTACTATCTGCTTTGCTACTGACCCTTAAGGACCACAGGGCCTTTCCAGCTGACTAGCAGCCAAAACTTTCCATGCATGTTGTTCCCCCAATAGATGTGACCTCTGAGAGCCTGGTCTGTCTTTTCAGTTTGATATCCCTAGCCCTTAGCACAGTTCTTCTAACTTAGTGAAGTGCTTAAATACGTCATTCATTCAGTCATTTATTCTGACTAACTAGAAATAATTTCTAGAATAGGCTGTCAACATTTATTTCCTCCAATTTCTCTCCTCTTATTCACTCCTCAACCCTTTGCAGTGTAGCTTTGGATCCCATCATTCAACTGAAGTTTTCATGTTTGATTGTCTTTTATTAGTCTTCACCCCTCTAGAGGACTTCTCTGATGTATTTGAGACTGATAATTATCTTCTGGATGCTCTCCTCACTCAGTTTTCATGAGGCTGGTTCTTTTGCTTGGTTCTTTCCCTACCTGTCTTGACAGCTCTTGCTGGTTTATCATCCATATCATGCTCCTTAACTTTGGGTGTTTCCCAAGGTTCTCATCTCTATATTCTCTAACTTGATGACCTTATTAGCTCATATGAGTTTTATTTTCTCTATGCAAATAGCCATAGATCTCTATAGAAGCCCCAGCCTCATCCTTGAGCTTCAGTATTATATTACCTACTGCCTTTTGGACCTTTTTTCTTTTTTCCTTTCTATCTCCCTCCTTCCCTCCCTCCCTCTCTCCCTCTCTCCTTCTCTCCTTCCCTCCCTCCCTCTCTCCCTCCCTTTCTAAGTCAAGCTGCTCCTTCTTTCTTTCTTTCTTTTTTTTTTAATAGCTTTTTATTTACAAGTTACATGCATGGGTAATTTTACAGCGTTGACAATTGCCAGACCTTTTGTTCCAATTTTTCCCCTCCTTCCCCATCCCCTCCCCTCGATGGTAGGTTGACCAATACATGTTGACTATGTTAAAGTATAAATTAAATACAATATAAGTATACATGTTATTTTGCTGTACAAAAAGAATTGGACTTTGAAATAGTGTACTATTAGCCTGTGAAGGAAATCAAAAATGCAGGCAGACAAAAATATAGGGATTGGGAATTCTATGTAATGGTTCATAGTCATCTTCCAGAGTTCTTTCACTGGGTGTAGCTGATTCAATTCATTACTGCTCTATTGGAACTGATTTGGTTCATCTCATTGCTGGAGATGGCCACGTCCATCAGAATTGATCATCATATAGTATTGTTGTTGAAATATATAATGATCTCCTGGTCCTGCTCATTTTACTCAGCATCAGTTTATGTAAGTCATTCCAGGCCTTTCTGAAATCATCCTGCTGGTCATTTCTTACCAAACAATAATATTCCATAATATTCATATACCACAATTTATTCAGCCATTCTCCAATTGATGGGCATCCACTCAGTTTCCAGTTTCTGGCCACTACAAAGAAGACTGCCACAAACATTCGTGCACATACAGGTCCCTTTCCCTTCTTTAAGATTTCTTTGGGATATAAGCCCAGTAGAAACACTGCTGGATCAAAGGGTATGCACCATTTGATAACTTTTTGGCTGGTTCTTATTTCTTATAGAACAATAATATTCCATTACATTCATATTATTAGAAATACACTCTTGACACTGAAAATCAGATATCAAGGAAAATTTATTAAAGAAAAATCTTAAGGAATCATTTTAATGTTTCCAGCCAGAAGCGGACTCCAGTCCTCTAAGAGGGAACACTGAGCACAGAAATTGGGAAAAACTTTATACTTGTTAATTGATGCAGCCCTTTCAGACAACAGATTGGTCCATTCTTTCCTAGTTATAATCGTTCTAATAAGACCACTACATGTTTCCCCCTAAATATATAAAAACATGTTCCCCCTACCTCATTATGTTATTTAGTATGTGTTTTTAATATTCAAATAGCCTATTAAACAGGAACATTTGTAATTTGGTCAAGTCAGGTTATTGACTCCAACTAGTTTGGGCTGGGTTGGTTATCGTAGATTTGTGGTTTTATCAAAACCATAAGATGTTCTGATTGGCTGAATCTACCTGTACTTTCCTAGCTCCCCAATTCCTTGTTTGCTTAAGGCTTCTTTTGATCACATGATTGTTCTGTGAATCCTAACTTTCCTTAACCTCTCACATTCTGAAAACCTCTTGGTCAGTCAGTGGTATCCACTGTCCTATATTGCTTGAAAGCTTGCAACATCTGTGGAAACTCAACTTTTTAAAAAATTATAACTTTTTATTGACAGAACATATGCCTGGGTAATTTTTTTACAACATTGTCTCCTGCACTCACTTCTTTTCTGACTTTTCCCTTCCCTCCCTCCACCCCCTCCCCCAGATGACAAGCAGTCTTATACATGTTAAATATGTTATAGTATATCCTAGATATAATATATGTGTGCAGAACTGAACAGATCTTGTGTTGCACAGGAAGAATTGGATTCAGAAGGTAAAAATAACCTGAGAAGAAAAACAAAAATGTAAACTGTTCACATTCATTTCCCAGTGTTCCTTCTCTGGCTGTAGCCGATTCTGTCCATCATTAATCAATTGGAACTGAATTAGATCTTCTCTTTGTTGAAGATATCCATTTCCATCAGAATACATCCTCATACAGTATTGTTGTTGAAGTGTATAATGATCTCCTGGTTCTGCTCATTTCACTTAGCATCAGTTCATGTAAGTCTCTCCAGCCTCTCTGTGTTCATCCTGCTGGCCATTTCTTTCTTTCTTTCTTTTTTTTTTTTTTTTAAATTTATTATAATAACTTTTTATTGACAGAACCCATGCCAGGATAATTTTTTACAACATTTTTACAACAATTTTTTACAGCTTTTTACAACAAAAGCTAACAACCCTTGCACTCACTTCTGTTCCGATTTTTCCACTTTCTCTCTCCACTTCCTCCACTAGATGGCAAGCAGTCCTATATATGCAGTACATCCTAGATATAATATATGTGTGCAGAACCAAACAGTTCTTTTGTTGCACAGGGTGAATTGGATTCAGAAGGTAAAAATAACCTGGGAAGAAAAACAAAAATGCAAATAGTTTACATTCGTTTCCCAGTGTTCTTTCTTTGGGTGTAGCTGTTTCTGTCCGTCATTGATCAATTGAAACTGAATTAGGTCTCTTTGTCAAAAAAAATCCACTTCCATCAGAATACATCTTCATACAGTATCGTTGCTGAAGTATATAATGATCTCCTGGTTCTGCTCATTTTGCTTAGCATCAGCTCATGTAAGTCTCTCCAAGCCTCTCTGTATTCATTTCTTACAAAACAATAATATTCTAAAACATTCATATATCACAATTTACCCAACCATTCTCCAATTAAGGGCATCCACTCATTTTCCAGTTTCTAGCTACTACAAACAGGGCTAACACAAACATTTTGGCACATACAGGTTCCTTTCTCTTCTTTAGTATCTCTTTGGGGTATAAGCCCAGTAGTAGCATTGCTGGGTCAAAGGGTATGCACAGTTTGATAACTTTTTGGGCACAATTCCAAATTGCTCTCCAGAATGGTTGGATTCGTTCACAACTCCACCAACAGTGCATCAGTGTCCCAGTTTACCTGCATCCCCTCCAACATTCATCATTATTTTTTCCTGTCATCTTTGCCAATCTGATAGGTATGTAGTGGTATCTTAGAGTTGTCTTAATTTGCATTTCTCTGATTAATAATGATTTGGAACACTCTTTCATATGAATGGTAATAGTTTCAATTTCATCATCTGAAAATTGTCTGTTCATATCCTTTGACCATTTATCAATTGGAGAATGGCTTGATTTCTTATAAATTAGAGTCTATTCTCTATATATTTTGGAAATGAGGCCTTTATCAGAACCTTTAACTGTGAAGATGTTTTCCCAGTTTGTTGCTTCCCTTCTAATCTTGTTTGCATTAGTTTTTTGTAGAAAGGCTTTTTAATTTGATGTAATCAAAATTTTCTATTTTGTGATCAGTAATGGTCTCTAGTTCATCTTTGGTCACAAATTTCTTCCTCCTCTACAGGTCTGAGTGATAACCTATCCTATGTTCCTCTAATTTATTTATAATCTCATTCTTTATACCTAAATCATGGACCCATTTTGATCTTATCTTGGTATATGGTGTTAAGTGTGGGTCCATGCCTAATTTCTGCCATACTAATTTCCAGTTATCCCCTGCTGATCATTTCTTAACAAAACAATAATATTCCCTAACATTCATATACCATAATTTATTCAGCCGTTCTCCAGTTGATGGACATCCATTCATTTTCCAGTTTTTAGCTACTACAAACAGGGCTGCCACAAACATTTTGGCACATACAGGTCCCTTTCCCTAATCTAGTATCTCTTTGGGATATAAGCCCAGTAGTAGCATTGCTGGATCAAAGGGTATGCAGAGTTTGATAACTTTTGGGGTATAATTCCAGATTGCTCTCCAGAATGGTTGGATTTGTTCACAACTCCACCAACAATGCATCAGTGTCCCAGGTTTCCTGCATCCCCTCCAACATTCATTATTATTTTTTCCTGTCATCTTTATTATATTTGCTCGGCCTAGCCAAGAGCACTTAATATTTTTCCAATTATTTAAATCTGACTTTAATTGTGTGGAAAGTGTTTTGTAATTTTGCTCATATAATTCCGGACTTTCCTTTGGTAGATAGATTCCCAAATATTTTATGCTATCCACAGTTATTTTGAATGGAATTTCTCTTTGTATCTCTTGCTGTTAGATTTTGTTGGTGATGTATAATAATGCTGAGGATTTATGTAGATTTATTTTGTATCCTGCAACTTTGCTAAAGTTGTGAATTATTTCTGAAAGCTTTTTAGTAGAATCTCTGGGGTTCTCTAAGTATACCATCATATCATCTGCAAAGAGTGATAATTTGGTTTCCTCATTACCTACTCTAATTCCTTTAATCTCTTTCTCGACTCTTATTGCTGAGAGTAGTGTTTCTAATACAATATTGAATAATAACGGTGATAGTGCAACCTTGTTTCACTCCTGATCTTATTGGGAAAGATTCCAGTTTATCCCCAGTACATATAAAGCTTACTGACAGTTTTAAATATATGCTCCTGATTATTTTAAGGAAAAGTCCATTTATTCCTATACTCACAAATGTTTTTATTAGGAACGGATGTTGGATAAATTCAGTAACTTAAATGAAATAGAAGAATACCTTCAAAAATATAGCTTGCCCAGATTAACAGAGGAAGAAGTAAATCGGTTAAATAGTCCCATCTTAGAAAAAGAAATAGAACAAGCTATTAATCAACTCCCTAAGAAAAAATCCCCAGGACCAGATGGATTTACATGTGAATTCTACCAAACATTTAAGTAACAATTAACTCCAATGCTATATAAACTATTTGAAAAAATAGGGACTGAAAAAGTCCTACTAAATTCCTTTTATTACAGAGACATGGTACTAATACCTAAACCAGATAGGGTGAAAACAGAGAAAGAAAATTATAGACCAGTCTCCCTAATGAATATTGATGCTAAAATCCTAAATAAAATATTAACAAAAAGATTACAGAAAATCATCCCCAGGATAATACACTATGACCAAGTAGGATTTATACCAGGAATGTAGGGCTGGTTCAATATTAGGAAAACTATTAGCATAATTGACTATGTCAATAACCAAATTAATAAAAACTATATGATCATCTCAATAGATGCAAGAAACTCAACTTTCCAGCATTTTTCACAATATATCATAAGTTATTTAGTCATTCCCCAACTGATGGGCATCCACTCAATTTCTAATTCTTTGCCACTACAACATAGGCTGTTATAAATGTTTTTGCACATGTGGGTCCTTTTCCTTCTTTTATCTTTCTGAGGAAGCAGACCCAGTAGTGACACTGCTAGATTAAAGGGTATTGCATGCAATTCTTAATAGTAAAACATTAATTCTGATAAAACACTCTTCCTTACATAGTAGCCTGAAATAACCCATAAAATGCAGTACACAAAATAAAATTGGTGCAAAACATTTTTCTTGTTAGTAATTTCCTTGAATTCTGTGATTTTGTGTGTGTGTGTGTGTGGGGTAACATCAAAAATTTTAAAAAAGATTTCAGAGGATATTCACTTAATATTTTTCGAATTTCCACCTGAAATTTATAGTGCCATAAATATTGTATAGCACATAACATTCTTAAAACTAAACCATTTTATAACCTGAATCTTAACTTCAGATAAGGTACCTGTGTCAGATGGCAGTGTGAGGTCATTTTACTCTGTGTTATATTACTATCTTTCTACCTTGGTTTTCCTCCCAAAGCAAAGGGAGAATTTGCTGGGATTTTAGCGGACTTGGAAGGTGCCTTTGACATCACCTCATTGTCCTTCCTGGCTGGTGTTAGAGATTGTGGAAGATGTACTAGCTTAAAAAGATTCATTGTTGCATCTGCTTTTTGAGCCATTTGAGTTTCTTAAGGGTCTTGGAATATGGAAGTTTAACAAAGATGGTTTGAGATCAGCAAACAATGAAAATATGCATGGGAAGCTCTTTACAATGGTAAGGTGAGCAACTTGCTCCACAGACTTTGTTCATTGAGCCTCTTATTTTTGGAGCCAACACGAAAGTGAAAATGAGATTGCTAATCAAGTCATGCCAGATGCCTGATCAAAAATTAACCATGGAAATTCTGAGGATTAATTGTATCTTACATTTTCTTTTCTTTCTTTATTTTTTTTTTTCAGTTTTTTGGACTTTTTCTATAATTTTCATTATCTCATAGAGTCATTAGCTTATGTTTGTTTCTTCTAATTTTCAGGGAGCAAGTTTCTTGGGCAAGGTTTTGTACCTCTCCTGCTGAACTCTGCTAATCCTATTTCTAATTCTTTATTTCATAGCTCATTTCTTTTCCATTTTTCCTTCTAGTGTTCTCATTTCATTATTTAAAATTTTTTTTTGTAAACTTTTTTGAGTTCTATGAATTCTTCCTGGGAAGGTAATCATTTAACATTACTCTTTGGGAATAGGAAAGACTTAAATTTTTTAACTTCAGTATCTTCCTCTGAAGATGAATTCTGGTCTTCCCTATTCACATAGTAACTCTAAAATTGGGCTTGTTGTTTCAGAGGAAGTAGCTTGGAGGTGTTTAAACTTCTCAGGGGCCAAACCTTCTTCCTGGTATCTTTCTTAGGATATTTTTCATTGTACATGAAAGGACCACTCTTCTGCCTCAACTCTTATTTGCTTTTAGCTGTTTTATGCTCTCTGAGATGCAATTTTGTCTTGTTTGTGGGGAAAACCTGGAGAGCTTAGAATTTTCTGACCCATTCCACCATCTTCTCAGAACTTTTCCTTTTAGTATATTTTCTAGATCTGTTTGGAGAAATTTTATTTGGAGATGAAATGGAGCTTACTATGCCTTTTTTTCTCCTATTTCATCGTGGCTCTGGTGAAAAACATATATGTTTTGTTGCTCATTAAAAGAGGAAAAGGTATTTGAATGAATATTGATATTTAGATTTGCTTAAGTTTTCTGGCATAATAATGTGTATGTAATTTCTTTATTTGTTAGATTCTGATTCTGAATCTGTATCTGATTCTGATCATGAGAATGCTGCCTCTGGTAGTAATCCCTCTGGAAGTGACAGTGAGGGGGATGACAGAGAAGATTCAGTGAAGCCGAGTAACAAGGAACTGTTTGGGGATGACAGTGAAGATGAGGGACTTTCTCATCACAATGTGAGTGATAACCACTCTGAAAGATCAGACAATCGATCGGAGATTTCTGGGCATTCTGATCATGAAGAAAATGACCAGTCAGATATTGATCAACACAGTGGATCAGAAACGCCTCATGAGGATGAAGATGGAGACCATAGGTCAGATGGAGGGAGCCATCAATCAGAGGCTGAAGGTTCTGAAAAAGGACATTCAGATGATGAAAAGTGGGATAGAGAAGATAAAAGTGATCAGTCAGATGATGAGAAAATACAAAACTCTGATGATGAGAGGCCACAAATTTCTGATGAAGATAAACTGCAGAATTCTGATGATGATGAGAAAATGCAGAACACAGATGATGATGAGAGGCCTCAGATTTCAGATGATGAGAGATTACAGCTCTCTGAAGAAGAAAAGATGGCCAATTCTGATGATGAACGAGCAGCAGCCTCTGACAATGATGATGAGAAGCTGCAGAATTCTGATGATGAAGACCGACCACAGGTCTCTGATGAGGAAAAAATGCAAAATTCTGATGATGAAAGGCCACAGGTCTCTGATGAAGAGCATAGACGGTCAGATGATGAAGAGGAACAAGACCATAAGTCAGGTGTGTACTTTATTTATGTGTGAAATGTTAATTAGAAGTGTAATAATGTACATTGTGGCCTACCTTTCCATCCCTGAATTTTCTTCTCAAAATTCTTTACCTTTGCCTTCTCTCTTATCTAGCCTATTTTTTGTACCTTTTAATACTTCATTGTTTTTTTTCCCCATTTGTTAGTGAATGATTCTATATAGTAGAAAGAAGTCTTTAAAATAAATAGATGTTGAAAAGAGATTTTTTAATAGGAAAGTTGTAAAGAGGCTTTTGTTCATTTCAGTAGTTTAGTATATAAGATTGTAATAAGATGGAGTTTAAAGAGAAGATCATAAATCTAAGTTGGCTAGTAGTGTCCATTGAAGAAAATGCTTGCTTAGTAAATATTAACTAAATGTGTGCCAGGGAAAGTTGATTAATGTCATGATTAACATCACTAAAATGTGGTGCTACCTTCTTGATCTGAAAGTGAAAATAATTGAAGGAAAATACTTGAAGTTAATATGATATTTTCTTTAATATTTGTTGATTGTGGATATAATACACTTTGTAGCTATAGCCCATTTTAAACACTGTTATATGATATCAAGGAAGGAATTAAGTATTTATTATGTGCCAGGCACTGTACTCAATGCTTTACAACTAATATGTCATTTTATCTTCACCAATTCCCTGAGAATTTAGGTACCATTATTTTTACCCTTTTAGCAGTGAGAAAGCTGAGGCAAACAGGTTATGTAACTTGCTCAGGTCATACATCTAGTAAGCAGGCGAGTCTGGATTTGAACTCAGATTTTCATGATTACAGGTCCCTTGTTGTATCCATTGTTACCCAGCTATATTTCAGTGCTGTTGACGAATGTCTTGTAACTATAGTGAATAAACCTTTATGAAAAGGACTTTCTTTTTCTTGTTCAAAGAATAGTGGTTTTTGTTTTTTTTTTAAATAAGGATATCTGATTTTGTGCTATTTGCATTTAAAATAAGAAGACAATACTTAATTGACTTATTTACAATTCTTTGTCTGACGGGCAGCAGTTACTCTTAAATACTTCAAATTTGCCACTAGGAAACTCGGAATTATCCACCAAAGTAAAATTTCCACTGTGAAAAGATTCAGAAGTTGAAGAGAAGGAGAAGAGTGTAATATATTCTCTAATACCTATTGACTTTTATTTTTATGTCCAAGATGCTTCTTCATATGTGCTAAGCTTTGAAGCCTCTGTTTTAGATCTAAATCCTACAGATTAATAATTCGATTTATAATAATAAATTCATTTTGCTATAAGCATCATTTTACTATAACAGTGGTTTTGATCTAGTGCAAACACTTAATAGTTTTATATAAAGATGAACAGATCTGAAAAGAAAGGAATAAATATATCTTTGAAAATTTTTATTTTGATGTTTTGTTTTTATATTTCTCTAGTTGTCTTTCTCTTCCTTCCCTAGAGCCCTAAAAAAAATTTAAAAAATTTTAAAGAAAAAATTCAGCAAAACTGAGTCCAACATTATATATGAGATCTGCATTTATAATTTCCTGCCTAGGAGTACTAGAGGTGTAGGTTCATTCTCACGGGTAAATGAACCTTTCTTGGGGCCAAGCTTAGTCATGATAATTTTAGAGCATTCAATTTTGATTGTTTTGTTGTTCTTCCTTTTATTTACAGTATGTAGTCCTTATGTATACTATTTTCATGGTTTTGTTTACTTTACTTTATATCAGTTCATGCATCTTTTCCAGTTCTACTTCATTTATCATATGTATATTTTTAATAGTGCAGTGATGGGGACAGCTAATGGCGCAGTGGATAGAACACCAACCCTGAAATCAGGACGACCTAAGTTCAAATGTGATCTCAGACACTTAACACTTCCTAGCTGTGTGATCCTGGGCAAGTCACTTAATCCCAATTGCCTCAGCAAAAAAAAAAAAAAAAAAAAAATTAAAAAAATTATAATGATGCAGTGATGTTCCATGTGAAGATCGTGTATTTTAAAATCAGCACGAGACAGGAATTCAGGTTAGGGGAAAATCGTCAGTCTTTATTCTCAGTGAAGAAAGATCGGAGGTGGAAGAGAATCGGCGATAGCAATGTGTGCAAGCTAGTCAAGAAGCTAGCTCGAACCAAGCAGCCACACAACCAACCTTCGAGATCTGAATCAGGCCCCAATCTCTCCCAGCTTCTCTTCCTGTCTCTCTGCCTCCACCACCAAAATCGTCATTTCCTATACAACACATCAGGACTTGCATGGAGAGTAGGCAGAGACCATTCTTTATCCAATCATGATATTAATAAGTATAGCCCAATTACTAGTTAGCCTCACGTACTTGGGACCTCAATTGCATCAACTCAAGCCTCAGCCCATAACATCTCCGCTTTCTTTTATTTTAGAACACAGGTGGTCATACCATCCCTGACTCCTCAGGGAGGTCAGAGCCCCAAGGAGGTGATCACAGCCTTCCTAACTTCTCAGAGAAGGAGGTGAAGCACCGAAAAGGAGGTGATCAACCTCCTGACTTCTCAGAAAAGGGGTGAAAAGCACTAAAGGAGATGATCACGCCCTACCTGACATCTCAGGAAGGGAGATGATAAAAGCACCAAAGGAAATGGGGGTTGCTAAGCAGGTTTCTGGGCTGAAGGGTCTTATGCACAAACCCATCAGCATGAGGAGGTATTACACAAGCACATAGCAATAGCATAGAGGCTATTAGGGATGACCTTCCCCTCAGTCAGTGCAGGCTCGATGTGGTGTAACAAACATAGATTGTACACATAAGTAGCGAATACAAACAATATAAATCAACATGGTGTTGGAAAAAGATCACCAGAGTCCTAGAAGGTGGGTATGTAAACAACAGTCACACATACACCTTCAGCAGCCAAGAGATAGTCAAAACCAATCTATTGTCCATTGTTTCACATGTCAGAATCCAATGATCCCCTGAGTTTTGAAGTCCTGAAAAAGTCTTTTTATGTGTTAGGAATCAATGATTCCAGCAGATTTTGAAGTGTTGTAACAGTCTTATCATTTCTCCAGAGAATCAATGATTCCTGAGAGTTTTCGAGAATCCTATGTCTCAGAGAATCCAATGATTCCTGAGGGTTTTGAAAGTCCTATGTTTCAGAGAATCCAATGATTCCTGAGGGTTTTCAGTCGTTATGGCTCAGAGAATCCAATGATTCCTGAGGGTTTTGAAGTCCAACAATCTTTGATGTCCAGGAGTCAGGCATGCCATAACTGCCACGCTCTTTCAATGGTGAGCACAATCAAGCACAGCACCACCCGATATTTCTTAGGGTCTTCTCCTTTGTTTCAAGGTCTGCTCCATCTCTCTACGATGGACAAAAGTGAATATGGCTCGTTGGCACCCATCTGATTCCTTCTCCACCTGTAGAGATACAAGCAAACCCTCTCCCCAAAGCAGTTAGCCTATCTGGTCCTTTCCACTCACCACTTTCTGGGTCTCTCCCATCACCTGGCGATTATCTAAAGATGAGTGGAGCTGCTCTGCCTGGACACTGACCGTCCGGTGGGTTATAAAAACCTGTCTGCGGAGCCAGTGCATCTTTGTCAAAAATCAAGAAGTTAATAGTATAAAGAGCTAGATTTAGAAGTTCTCTAGTTACCTGTGGCTCCCCCTTTCTTTTGTTTTTGGAGGAGTGTCTTAATATCTCTGTTTCTCCTCTCCACTGTTGCTTGTCCTTGAGGATTAAAAGGTATGTCCGTGGTGTGTAAAATCTTATACTGTGCACAAAAGTGTGCAAAATGTTTTAAGTATAAAGCAGGACCATTTTCTTTTTATTGCTTGTGGCACACCATAATGGCAAATGCTTTATGAGGAATTCAGTGTACCACTCGGGCTGTCTCTTTTGCTGCTGGCATTGCAAAGTGAATCCTGAAAAGGTGCCTACCACAACATGGATGAAAGACAAGGCGACCAAAAGATTTATAATGGGTCACATCCATTTGCCAGATTTCATTGGGTCTCAAACCACTAGGGTTCTTCCTGGAGGCAGTGTAGGAGCATAGGAAAGGAAGGCAAGCCGTACAGGCTTTACTATGCTCCTAACTTCTCTCTTGTTATTCAAATTAGTAAGCTAAAGCTCGAGCAGCCTGATGATATTTAGAATGAGATGCCTGAGCTTCTTGGAACAAAAGGGTATTGACCAACATGGTTAGAAGGCTATCTGCCTTTGAGTTGCCATCAAATATAGGGACCTGGAAGTCCACTATGAGAATGGACATGTAATATATAGATCTTACCTGGATGCTTTCTCACTTGCTCTTGAAGTTTCTTAAAGAGCTGATATATATTAGAGGCTGCAAATTTTATTTGGGCTGTGGCAATTCTTTGTACCACACCTACTGAATAGGCCGAATCAGATATTATATTTATGTCTCCTGGATAATAAGTAAGAGCTAGAATGATTGCTACTCTCTTTATAGTTAGATCATGAGAGTACACAGCACAAATATTATGTTTGGATGCATCCGTGAAGATAGTTGGTACTTTAAGAGGAACTTTAGAAACTTTTTCTTCAAGAGTCCATCACCAATTATGTAATAGTCTAGTTATCTTTAATGGAGACCCATGTAAAACATTTGGAGCCATGGCTAATAAATTTGCCATTCTGGGATGGTCTCACAACACACATTAATTTGTGTATTGGTATAAAAGGTGTATATCTTGTCAGGTCTTGTCCCAGATAATTGTACTGCTCGCTTAGAGTGGCCTTTAATAAAATTCTAGCCACAAGCACTGGGTAGGGTGTAAGGCTTTGTTCCGGTTGTGCCGGGAGGTTCACCCACTCTATCACACTGTGTCCTTGATGGACTGCTATGGGTGCCTCTTGTGTGGCAAAAACTGATATCTCAAGGGTTTTTGAATGACTCTTTCAACCACATTGGATAAAAGCCAGTTCAACTTCTCTCAAAAGCCTCTTGAGCTTCTTTTGTAAGCTAGGCGTGGTGAATTTAAAGCACTGTCTCCCCTTAAAATGTCATATAGCGAGTTTGTAACTGATAGGTAGTCAAACCTAACACTGAGTCGCATCCATTGGATATCTCCTATCAATTTCTGAAAATCATTCAATGTGTTTAGCTTTTCTGTTCTTAAGGAGAGTTTTTGAACTGTAAGCACCTTAGGGTATACTTCATATCCTAAATATTGAAAAGGAGCATGTCTTTGAATTTTTTCTGGTACTATGTATAATTTGTAATTCCTTAGTGTTTCTATGGTCTTTTGTAGACATGCCTCTAACATTTGTTCCTCAGGTAATTGCATCCAAAATGTCATCCATGTAAATGTAATAGCATAACTTTTGGAATGCTTTTTCTTACTGGAGCAAGAGCAGCAGCAACATACATTTTGACACATAGTAGGACTGTTTTCACTCCCTGTGGCAAAACTGTCCATTCATATCTTTATAAGGCTCAGCTAAGTTAACGCTGGGCATTGAAAGGCAAATCTTTTCATATCCTCCTTATCAGAGGGATAGAATAGAAACAATCCTTAATATCTATGACCCAAAGGAGGCCATTCTCTAGGCAACTGAGTAGGAGATGGAAGTCCAGGCTGAAGAGGTTCCCATAGTTTCCATCTGTTCATTCACTTTTCTTAAATCCGTTAACATCCTCCATTTTCCAGATTTCTTTTTCACAGCAAACCCTAGAAATTCCAAGGACTTAGAGAAGGTTTTAAGTGTCCTTGTCAAGCTGTTCCTGTACTATATCTAATAAGGCCTGAATTTTATCTTTACTTAAGGGCCACTGCTCTATCCACACTGGTGTATCAGTTTTCCATTGGATAGGAACAGGTGAAAGTGTTGGCAGGCCTTCAACAGCAGCCCTGCTTAAAAACGAAGTACTCATTTTAACCCTAATTGCTGTAAGCGTCTCTTCCCCACAGATTGATGGGATTTTTCAACTATAAAAGGAGTAAAAACTCCTGTTTAGCTTCAAAGTCCATCTCATAGGGGCAGTACTAACTTCAGCTCTATTGATCCTCCTACACCAGACATGTAGGTGTCTGCTTTAATCTTTGGCCAGTGACTGGGCCAGCTGACACCTCTAATGACTGTATGATCTGCACCAGTGTCTACCAATCCTTCCAATGGAAGGCTGTTTATATAGATTGTGAGCATAGGTCAGTCAGTTGTTACAGCTGCTGTCCAGTAAATTGCTAGATTTTGTGATCTGGAATCAGAATCTGGGTGACTATCACCAGGCTGCTTATTAGGATTCTGTATGAGTAAACCTGATGCTACTATTTCTCCTGGGTGATAAGTCACACATTGTCTGCCTGTATTGGGGACTGGGATATTATCTACACATTCCCCAGTTTCCCACATCAGTATGTGGATGGACACAGTTTTGTACGTACTCTCAGGAGGCAAAATGGTCAAGCCTAC
The DNA here is from genome assembly GCF_902635505.1 of Sarcophilus harrisii. Classification (NCBI taxonomy): domain Eukaryota; kingdom Metazoa; phylum Chordata; class Mammalia; order Dasyuromorphia; family Dasyuridae; genus Sarcophilus; species Sarcophilus harrisii. The sequence continues at coordinate 503,693,691 of NC_045427.1, read as the reverse complement.
TGTGCCTGGAGGCAAGGGATCCATAGGCTGGAGAGGAACAGATTTCACCTCTCCAGGGGGTATCTCAGTTGTCTCAGCTGCATACAACTCTATTCTCCCTAATTGTAATCCCTTTCTTCCATCAGGTTGCTTCCTGGCTGATTGATTGTGTAATCCCTTTCTGCCATCATATGGCTTCCTGGCTGATTGGTCATATTGGGGTATTGGCCGTCTAGGCACTCTCTGGAGTGCACCATTGGCTGCCATCATGCCCCAAGTGTTTTTGACCTGGGGCCCTGGGGCTGGACCCCTCATCCCGATTTCCCTGAACCTGTCTACATTCTGAGGCCAATGGAAGCCTCTGTTGCATTTTGGACATGGGATACTGGGTCTTGTTCTCCCACCCTGTTTTCTCACTCTGCCTCTATACCAACATTGAGCTTTCAGATGCCCTACTTTACCACACTGAAGCATTGGCGTGTCTCTCTAGAAGTCCCTTGCCGGAAGGGACCCTGTCTACCATGTTGGGATCTTGGGAAGTCTGCATCATAGTCTGGCTATAAAAGGCATTTGTGCCCACTGTGGCAGCGTCTTATGAACTCCTCTAAAGAGCATCCTTGGGCAGTCCTAAGTATAATCCTTCTGCACACCTCATTAGCATTTTCCTTAGCAAGTTGCCTTATTAAAAATTTGTTGTTGGATTTTCCCCATTAGTTCTTGTGATAGCAGTCTGCAAAGCGTCCCACAAAGTCAGCAAAGGGCTCATCTGGCCCTTGCATTATTTTAATGAAGGCCTCACATTTGTCATTTTATTGTGAATCGAAGCCCAGGCTTTGATAAGCGTGTAACAATTTGCTCATATGCTGCTACTGGATAATTAACCTATGCTGTGCGTCTGCATATGGACCTATACCTTATAGTAGGTCATAGGTGATGTAGCATGAACAGCATTTGACTATTTTGTTGGGCTTGTATCCTACAGAACTCACTATATTCAGAAAGCCACATGTAATTTTGTCAGGTTCTAGGCATACCCTTACTATAGATTTCAGTCATCAGGAGTCAAGATTTCAAAGCCAAATTCTGTAACAGCATTTTAACATAAATGATGTAGCCCCATAATTAGTGCAAGCCTTTTAAGATCTTTAATGATTTCTACGTTAAAAGGCGTATCTTAGAGCTTTGTTGACCTGAGGCATTAGACTGGGAAATTACAGGACAGATAAGTGGCTGAAGCTCCCGGATGTCCACACCCTTTTCTTTGGCCTTCATCAAGCCCTCTTGAAGCCTACTCAAGATTGGTCCTGTCACTGCCCTCCTCCCCCCCCCCCCCACCCCAGAGGGTGAAGTTGGTGGAGGAGAGTCAATCACTTGCTCCTGGGGTGGGGCTGAAGCCGCCTCCTGAGGGAAGGTCACCACACCCCTTGCTCATTAAGTCTCCATGCCCTGTGGGGATATGGTCATTAATCCTTCATTGTCTTCCTCCTTAATATCATGGCTAATTTGAGGAGGAATGGAAGAACCAAGGGTTTTCTTTCTTCAAGGATTCTTAGTCTAACTGAAATACATTGTAGAAATAAAATGCCTAGATAGAATTGAATGAGGACCATATTCTCTGAAATGTATGGACATCTCTTGTCCAACCGGGACCAGTTATCTCGAGAGATCTGCTCCTCCTCTGATCAAGGGAGATGCAGTTTAATATACCCACAAATCTAGCTATCTGTTCCCCAAGTTATAAGTAACCCATGTATTTCTGTCAGCTTAATCATGCTTTCTATAGCACACTCTTGGGTGGGGTTAGAGGTGAGGATGGAGAGTCTTTAGCTAGCATTTGTCCCATTTTGGCCAAAAAAAGATTACTGGTTTAGTTTTTAAGAAAATAAGTTCCTTATTTGTCTAATTAACAATACTCACCCAAGTTCCTGGTCACGGAGACTTCTTCAGTCCTTGGTTCCCACGTTGGGCGAAATGTGAAGATCGTGTATTTTAAAATCACCTGAGACAGGAATTCAGGTTAGGGAAAATCGTCCAGTCTTTATTCTCAGTGAAGAAAGATCGGAGGTGGAAGAGAATCGGCGATAGCAATGTGTGCCGCTGAGTCAAGAAGCTTGACCAGCAGCCACACAACCAACAGCTTCAGTCTCGAATCCAGGCCCAATCTCTCCCAGCTTCTCTTCCTGTCTCTCTCTCTGCCTCCACCCACCAAAATCGTCATTTCCTATACAACACATCAGGACTTGCATGGAGAGTGGGCAGGGACCATTCTTTATCCAATCATGTATATTAATAGAGTATAGCCCAATTACTAGTTAGCCTCACTTGGGACCTCAGTGCATCAACTCAAGCCTCAGCCCATAACAGTTCCATCACATTCCTATGCTACAATTTTGTTTAATCATTTTCCTAATTGATGGTTTTGTACTTTGTTTCCATTTCTTTGCCACTATGAAAGTGCTGCTATAAATACTTGGATTTATTTGAAGGTATTTTTCTCATTCGTTTCCTTGGGCGGGTTGAGCAGACAATTCATGTTTATTATAAAGTAACTAAAAAGGCGTGTTTTATTAAGCTATTTGTGCTAAGCTTTTTCATCACAAATTCTATGCAAATAAAACATTTTAGAGCTAGAAAGACCAGATGTGTCAGTTGACACATATAGTATAAATTTTATTTTGAAATTAAAAAAAAAAATTCTACTATTTTGGATTTTATTCATAAAGTAAATAAAACCAAAATATTTTGGTTTTATTTACTTTATGAATACTAACACTAAGCACACTAACGCAGTATGGTCCTTTAAGATATTCTTCAATTCTGATCTTTTCTGGCACTAAAATTGACTTACTTATGGCAAACATTTGCTAGCACACTTTTGCTATCAGAGATGACAAAATAAATGAAATGATCTTTCTAATGTCTTACTCTTATGAGATTGGGGTTGATATTTTGGGGTGGAGATGAGGCTGATTTCTCAAAAGGTTTTGTCACCAAAGCATAAGATCTGACAGAGCCAACAAAAACAAAGCTTTGTTTGTGCTGATAAAGTCATCTTTTAGTCTTGCTATGATTAGGGGAACTCTTCATCTGAAATTTTCCCCTCTATAGCTTGCAAAAGGTTATTATCTTCATTGGTTGAAATATATACATTAAATTATATATTGTTTGAAGTATAAAAGTACTCTGGATAAATAATAGCTCTGGGAAAGTTTGATTAGAATGAAATTAACCTCTTTTATCAATTTACTTCTAAATAGGAATAGTCATTATTTTGCTTTCTTTGAATCTTATCCTGATTAAAATGCTAATATAAGTTGTTTTTTAAATTACTTATCTTAAAACTGAGAGGTTATTTTTATGATGAATTTGTAATTGTACTTTCTGTAGAATCTGCAAGAGGCAGTGATAGTGAGGATGAAGTTTTACGGATGAAGCGAAAGAAAGCAATAGCCTCAGATTCAGAAGCGGATAGTGATAATGAAGAACGACAAAAAGGTAATCATTTTAAAAAGTAATTTACTCAGGATGTCAAATTAATACCAAAGAATTTTGATTATATATTAGTTGACATAATTTGAAAAAGTAGATTAAGGATCGGGATGTTCTCCCAAAAATACTTTGTATTAATTTTGTAGATTCTTTATGTGTGCAAAGTATGGTAATGTCTTCTTCCTTAGACTATAGGCCTCTTAGGGGAAGGGATTATTTCACTTGTGTTTTTGTGTCCCTGCTGCTTAGGCTAGTGCTTGACACATAGTAGACCCTTAAATCCTTATTGATTTATTAACTGAAAGTTCAACTGCTCTTTGACATTGCCAGTTGAAGGAGTATGAGGCATATCTGTTAGCATGTATGAGGCATATCTGTTAGTATACAGTGCTACTATGAATTTATAGCCCTTAATTAGGAGTGGATCTGGCAGCATATAGCACACTATAAATGGAAAGAATTTGGGACAAAGGATCCCAAGACTTTGTCAACAGTATTGGTTCCCCCACTTACTAGTCTTGTTACTTCTTTTGAAAAATAGGAATGATATCTGCCATATCCAACTCAAAGAGTTGTTGTAAAGACTACATGAGATGATAAATGTGGTCATATAGGTGAGTATAGGTAAATCATAACTTCACTGAGCCTCAGTTTTTCATCTGTAAACTGTGGAACTAATACTAATACTATCTACTTTGTAGGATTATTGTGAATTGTTTGGTTAACTTCAAAGTCCTCTACAATATTGGTTGTTATATTATTACTTTGCATTTTTTGTTTCCCACCTGCCTGGCCTTTCTTCTCTTTAGTGAAGCTAAATATAATTATCTTTTCACTCTTGTCAGGTCCCTAGATAACACCCTAGTATTGGGACAGTGCCCTAGAGTATTGGATAAATCTTGGTTGTACGTAATTGTTTGCCTCTTACCTCTCCCCCATTAGAATGTGAACTCCTTGAAAGTGGGCATCATATCTTTTCTTTGTACCCCCACATATTATCACAGTGCGTGGCATAGAGTAGGTATTTAATGGATATTTGACTTGACTGAACAAAACAGCATTAGTGAGTTGACTCCATGACAACTTTTGTAAATATTTAGGGGATCCTTCACGTGGTTTGTGCATATCTGGGGGTGTTTTATGACATACACATATATGTTCATATGAACTGTGTTCCATATAACTTTAGTTACAGGAAAGTGATGGTTTTGGTTTTTTTTTCTCACTCATTGAAGATAATAGTGAAGCCATGGATTTATTTGGAGGTGCAGATGACATTTCTTCAGGGAGTGATGGGGAAGACAAACCACCTACTCCAGGACAACCCATTGTGAGTAAATACCTATCCTGAACTGGAACTGTTTTTAAAAGAAAAGGTCTATGGTTAAGGCCCAGATTCTTCTCTTTCTGTCTTACTATTATATGGAACCAATGCCTGGCCTTCAGGAATTTGTTGAATATTCTCGGATGTTAGGTGGTTCTGGCCTTCCTACCAAGTGTGTGGCAAATGGTACTGTTGAAGTTGGGGAGAGGGGAATCCCAGAAGTCCCATACTGGTGTCTTGAAATGTCTCAAAAGAATTTACAGGCTTGAACCCATCTCCTAGTTGAGGGACAAAATTTTATTAAAAGTATTGTACGCCATTACTAGGCAGACTGAATTCTAAGGGCAGTAAAGAAACAACCAAGGAGACTTGTTTTTTTCCAGCTTCTACCATAGATATGCTGCTTCTATGGCTCAAGGGCTAGAGGGTCTATCATTGCCTTATTAATTCCATAGTCCAGGGTAGGGGTAGGGAGTAATTTCCTGATGAATTAAGGGTGGTCTTCAAAATTTGAATTACAAAATTTGAATACTGACCAGATTATCAGTCAGCAATTAACTGAGGAGTGGTCTTATTCACTATTGTCTCAGGAGTTTGATCTGTGGGAGTGTCCTGAGGCCAGAAGCTATCTGACTAAGGAGTGGTCAGAATCAGACAGTTTCCTGAGGCAGACTCCAAAGCCAGAAGAACCAGGACCACTGACCCATTAGAACAGAAGCCCTCCCAAGGTCAGAGGACCACAAGATCACATTACATCAGTTGTAAAATCATGTGTGGATCCTGATTTAGAGATTAGGATGCTTCCTACCTCAAGTAGGGAGAAACTTGTGTTTCTCATTAATTATTGTTTAAAAGTGGGAAATAGTTTTTGAAATTTGGAATTTAACTCTATAAAGAATATAGAACTCTTAAAAAAGGATTCCATGTTAGGAATTCTACCATGACTTCCTAAGTTTGTTGTGAATCCTGATTCTTTTGTTTGTCTTCTCTCACCATTTCTATTCTGGTAGAAACAAAGATTCCTCACATACTCACAGTAACAGTAGAAAACTGGCTAGAGGAGAGATTGGAATTTGATCCCCTGGATCTCTGGACACACTTAGGCTTCTGTCAGGGGAATGATGCAGCTAGATTGCACAGTGAAAAGAAAGCATCCTGGATCTGGATTCAGGAAAATCTGAGTTTAACTTTCACCTCAAGCACTTAGTAGCTGTATAGCAATGGGCAAGTCATTTAATTTCTGCCTGCCTCATTTTCCTCATGTGAAGTGGGGAGATACTAACATTTATTTCCCACTTTTGTTTTCAGGATCAAATAAGATCTTTTATAAAACATTTTGCAAATCTTACAATACTGTATAAATGTAAATGCCAGCTATTATGATTATTGTTGTTATTATCATTATTATTAACTTCCTTTGTATAGGAAAAACTTGCTGGTTATCTATATACACAAAAGCCTAGTGAACAATTCTTTTATTTCACTGGTAGTTTGATCAAGAATATTCTCTGGTTGGTTTTTTGGTTGGTTGGTTGTTTGATTTTAACAAATTGAATTGGGGCATTGTGAAATTTATCCTCATGCTATATTTTGCTTATAGACACTTTTCATTCTTGTATTTAAGGTATCCTTCATTTCAGTAGTATTAACTTGATATCTTTAAAAAAAAAATAAGAATGCAAGTGAGATGTATGTTAAAAACAAGGACATTTTGTTTACATGAAAAGAAACATTCAGAGAGGAGAAAGAGTATCACATTTCCAGAATGAAGCTCTTCTAGCATTTTAGAGCTATTTGTTAGCGCTGTATTGCTGTATGTAGATATGGTAAATTTAATAGGCTGCTTTGTAGCTCTGAAGAACTTGGAGTCAGACTGACCTCATATACTTGTTTGCAAACCTTGTGGTTTTGATAAGTCACATCACTTCTCTGAGACTTGGTTTCCTCTCAGTAAAATGTGGATAATACCATGCTTACCTTCCATGATTATTTTGAAGATCAAATGAGATAATGGTTATCAAATTTATTGAGAATTTAAAAGTCCTCACCTGAATGTTTGCTATCATTTCTTTAGTTCAAATGTGGACTCTCAGTTTGTATGTAATTTTAATTAAGGTTTGTTAAACTAATTATTTTTTGTTTTTTCAAGTTTGAGTATTTCATAAGTAAAATTTTAAAAAAATCTAATGTTTTTAAGTGTCTGACAAATGAGGCATCAAAAAATTAGTACTATCTGTGGATACTTTGTATTGCATCATCCCTAAAGGGTATTTTTATGTTTTCCTAATGTATACTTAAGAAAAGTAATGTTGGACTAGATGATCTTTCATATCCCTTTTAGTTCTTCAGTTCTGTAATTTATTTACTAGGATGAAAATGGGTTGCCTCAGGAGCAGCAGGAAGAAGAACCAATTCCGGAGACCAGAATAGAAGTGGAAATACCCAAAGTAAACACTGATTTAGGAAATGACTTGTATTTTGTCAAATTGCCCAACTTTCTCAGTGTGGAACCCAGGTAATGTCCCCACTTATAGATTTTCTAATAATGGAGCTGTACTTTTGAAATGCTGGGGGTTTTTTTATTCTCATTTTATATTTTGCAGGGGAATTTCTATTATATAGAAGCCAGTGATTAAATTGCTTTACTACATTTGTAAAAGTAATTTATAATTTTGAAGTCTTGACTATTTGTAAGAGATTTTAGGAATTCCAGTAACCTAGGCTCATATTCTAGATGTCATCTTCATTTCCTAACTCTGACCCCCCATATCCTGTCAATTCTGACTTTGTAATATCTCTCTCATATATACCCTTCTCTACTCTAATATTGCTACAACTATGGGGCATATTCTTGTTACCTCATACCTGAACCATTACTATAGCCTGCCGCAAGTCTTCCCTCACTCCATTCTACCCTCCACCTAGTTTTCAGATTGGTCTTCCTAAAGCATAGTGTCCCAGTTTTTCCACATCCCCTACAACATTCATCCATGTCTTTTCCTGTCTTCTTAGCCAATCTGAAAGGTGTGTATTGATTCCTCACAGTTGTCTTAATTTGCATTTCTCTGATCAGTAATGATTTAGAGCATTTTTACCACAATCATTTATCCAGTGACTCTTATCTTGTTGTTTGTTTAAATAAAGTACTCCATCTTCTGATATTTTTTGCTGCCTTCCCCCCATGCATCCATTCTACTCAATAAACTCAATAAATTCAGAGCTTTTTCTAACTTGCCTCTTTTCCCCTCATTCCTCTCCTCAAACTTCCCATGTTTCCTGTCTTACATTCTACGACATAATTTTTTTGTGTGTGATTCAGTATTTTATTTGTTTTTATGATAATAGCTTTTTCTTTTTCAAAATTCATGTAAAGATAGTTTTCAATATTCACCCATACAAAATCTTTGCATTCCAAATTTTTCTCCCTCCCTCCCCACCTCCTCTCTCACTTAGATAGCAGGTAATCCAATATGAGTTAAACATGTACAATTCTTCTTTTATATATATCTTTTTATTCTCAAAACACCTGCATAGATAATTTTCACATTCCCTCATGCAAAACATTGTGTTCCAAATTTTTTTCTTCTTACCTTCCCCCCATCCTTCCTTAGCAAGTAATCCAATATATGTCAAATGTATGCAATTCTTCTATACATATTTCCACAATTATAATGCTGCACAAGAAATATCAGATCAAAAAAGAAAACAAAATGCAAGCAACGAATACCACCAACAAAAAAGTAAAAATACTATGGTGATCCAACCTCAGTCCCTACAGTCTTCTCTCTGGGTACAGATGACTCTTTCCATCACAAGATCATTGGAACTGACATCAATCATCTCATTGTTGAAGAGAGTCACGTCCATCAGAATTGATCATTGTATAGTCTTGTTGTTGCCATGTACAATGATCTCCTGGTTCTGCTCATTTCACTCAGCATCAGTTCATGTAAGTCTCTCTAGGACTCTTTGAAATCATCCTGTTGGTCGTTTCTTACAGAACAACAATATTCCATAGCATTCATATACCACAACTTATTCAGCCATTCTCCAACTAACGGACATCCCCTCAGTTTCCAATTTCTAGCCACTACAAAAAGGGCTGTAACAAACACTTTTGTACATGTGGGTCTCTTTCCTTTCTTTAATATCTCTTTGGGATATAATCGCAGTAATATCACTGCTGGATCAAAGGGTATACACGGTTTGATAACTCTTTGAGCATAGTTCCGAATTGCTTTTCCTAATGGTTGGATCCATTCACAATTTTACCAACAATGTATCAGTGTCCCAGTTTTTCCACATCCCCTACAACATTTGTTGATGTCTTTTCCTGTCATCTTAGCCAATCTGAAAGGTGTGTATTGATATCTCATAGTTGTCTTAATTTGCATTTCTCTGATCAATAATGATTTAGAGCATTTTTACCACAGTCATTTATCCAGTGACTCTTATCTTGTTGTTTATTTGAAGTACTCCATCTTCTGACCACATTTTTTGCTGTTTTCCCCCCATGCTCCTTTCCCACTTCTACTTCCTGGTTTTCCTCACTTCTTTCAAGTCCTACCTTCTACAAGAAGCCTTTTTCAGTCCCTCTTAATTCTGATGTCTTCCCTCTGTTGATAATTTCTAGTTTGTCCTTTACAGAGCTTGCTTGTGTTTGCATGTTGTCGCCTCATTAGCCCCACAGTGCCTGGCACATAGTAGCTCCTCGTTAAATGTTTGTTTACTGACTTTTAAAAGCTCATTATCCTTTGTATTTGAAGATATATGATATGATTTAATTACTGAGTTCTTTTTTAGAATTTTTCCCCAGTTGTTTTTAGCAATTTATTCACAACCTCTTCATGCTTCCCCTTTTGACCAGCCTACTTTAACCCTGTTGTAACCATCTGAACCAATCAGCTGGGCAGAAGGGGATTGGGAAAGGGGTGAGTAGCAGGATGGGACAAAGACAAAAAGGAAATCTTTTTCAAAGTTTTTCAGAGAAACTGTGGCAAGGTTATCTTTTTGACAAGGAGTAGTACTTTAAATTGGGTTTTCAGTTTTAATTTCAATCTTTCCTCTTAGTAAAGAATGTAACTCAAAGGAAAATTATTTCAGGAATCATCCTGAAATAGTTTAGACTGAATGATGAAATTGTAAAAGGAAGAGCAAATGAGTTCATTTTTCCATTTAAACTTGAATGAAAGTGATCTCATTCAAAACAAGGTAGGAAGTGAGATAAGAGTATATGTGTGAGTTCCCTTTTAAAGTTTTACTTTCAGAACAAACCTTTTAGAGTAGGAGCCGTATGTTTATGTATTATATATAATTAAATACATAAAAAGACCTTACCATATTGTTATAATTAGAATATGACGTTCTTCTAAAACTTTATTTAGAAAATTTTATTATGAAACTATATCATTTATTAGATAAGAATGAAGTAGAGTTACATTTACTATTTACTAGTTTGTATATTTGCAATTTCTTTTGTTGCAAGTATGATTTTTCACATGTTATTTGAGCTATTCCAGGTAGTTTCCCTCAAATCCCCAAATGAGTTTTGTAATCTCTTCTTATTGTCAGGAATGCTGACTGATGGACTAGTATATATCCTTTGCCATGTTCCATTGAAGTTTCCTTTCTCTTTTAGCTAAGAGCTAAGAGAAACAAGAGTGGGGCTATATAGTTGGGGGAAGTATCTTATCAGTGATGATTACATAAAAGTTGTTTTGAGTTGTCCATTTCTTTTGTCAGATAAATAAGAAGTGACTGTTGAGAAGACTTCTTTAGCAGTAGCTCAGAATTCATTTAATTTTATCTTTTAATATGGTTAAATGGTGATTAAATTATAGTTCTAAAACTAAAGTATTTCTCAGCTTTTTATATTGGAGGCTCTAGTTCATGGGAGTATCAAGGTATCCCTGTTTTTGTCTTGAAAAGTTTCTTTTAGTTTGAAAATACCAAATGTTCCAGCTGTTCATGACTTTATTCTATAATATGTCAGTCTCCTCAATGCAATCCATAGAACTAAGAAAAAGATGTATTATACTAATATTCCATTTTATCAGAACAAAATAAAGGAAAATTGCATCTTACTCAGACTTTTGACTTGTAGCTAGAATGTAGACTGATTAGTTCTTCCATATGTGTATCTTGAATAAGGAACCAGGATTGGAGGAGGAGGAGCTGGATTACTTTTTAAAAATTACATAGTGCTTTCAGTGATCTCAGACTTCATTTTACCACAAAAGCTACATGAGTAATAATTTCTTTAATACTCCTCTACCTTTGATGATGCTGTTTAGTTACAAATTTAGAATAACTTAATTCCAGAAGAATTAAACTTGTAAATAACTCAAAAGTTAGATGGAAAGAAGTTTGGTGGACATGTCCAAATTTTAGCAATCCATATATAAGAACTGGCATACACAGAAATGTGTAAGCAGAAAAAGTGTACTTAGTTTAATAAGATCCTGTGGTTGGATAACTTGGATAGTCCATTAATATTAAGAACAAACAAGAGGAAGATTTAGATTATTGTATACCAGAATCTGAAGAGATGAAAAAGTATAGAAAGCCTATCATTTTACTAAAGAATTCTTCTGTAATACTGATCACATACCAAATGACTAAAATTGAATTGAATTGTATTTTTGTGCATTTGCAGGCCTTTTGATCCTCAGTATTATGAGGATGAATTTGAAGATGAAGAGATGCTTGATGAAGAAGGCAGAACCAGGTTAAAACTTAAGGTATCACCATATAATCCCCTTTTATAGTTTTTTAATCCCTTTCATTAAATAGGACATGAATAAGTGGAGGTTTTCTTTTTAAATTGAGCTTCTGTTTCATCTTCTACGAATAGTCAAATAAGAATAGAATCAATAATTGTTTGTCTTTTTCAAAATGTTTCTTTTGATAGAAAAGTATCATTTTTTTGCTGTAATAATTTCTTTACTTCTCTTGTAGATTAATTGATAGACCTTTCCCTTCAGTACCTATTCCAAGGAAATGTATGCTAGCTCTCTACCTAAAATAGGTAAATTTTGGGTTGTCGTACAGCATCTAGTACACTTTTACACATTATAGATACTCAGTGTTTGCAACTAGATTGAATTTGATTCTTTGGATAATACATAGTTATGCTAAAAAGATATATTTGCTTTCAGTACACAGTACTTTGGTAGTTACCATGTTTATATATCATATAGGGTATCCCCTAGTCTTTTTAAGTATAGAGCTCCATAAGCTTAAGATTAAGTTTAAACTATAGAGCTTAAAACCGTACTAAGACTTGAGACATCCTGTATAGGTTGTGTAATCTTTAAGTGTTGCTGGTATGGCATTAAGTAGCAGGAGACATGTAAGCTAATGATAGGTTAGCAGTTTAGACCTCAGATATTTGAAACTGTACCACTGAATCTTTAATGTTTCCTATATATACACTCACTCAGCATTTTTGGAAATTACCTTCAGCTGATTTGGAATATGAACCTATAACAGTTTTACACTTGACTTTCAGTTTAAAGTCTGAAGTGCAATCAGTGGAAAGAGGACTGAATATAGTCAAGAGGACCTGAGTTTGAATCCTAGCTTTGTTATTTACTAGTTGAGATGTTAAATAAATTATTTCATCTCTCTTGGACCTCAGTTTCCTTAATTGTAAAATAAAGGAGTTATACTAAATTGTCTTTAAGGTTCCTTTTTCTACTATGTGCAGGGTCTTGGGATTATAATGTAACAATAGAGCAAATATATATGTAAATATATATATGATATAAATATAATAAATAATGAATAAATATAAGTAAATAAAAATAAGAAGTGAGGTGTAATATCTGGGCTAGCTTTCTGGAGATCATCCGCATGAGCCTTGGTCTCAGCAGAATAGTCACCATGAGTATGGTCAGGAATAGAGTCTAAAGTCTTTATTATTTTCCTTCACAGTGTGTTCACTCTGACTGACTGACTGACTGACTGTCCCCAGTTCTCTCAGCCCTTAAACACCCTATTACAATTACATCATTACAGCATACTGAGTATGTGCCAACTAGAGTGATTATATCATTATATCAAACTAGATATATGTGAAGTAGAAAAGCATTATCCCATCAATTCCACTGAGTTAACATCTTATTGTAAGTACTCTTCTTTCAAGCCGGAACTCCAGAGTTCCGGCCCTCTACAGTGAGGAAGCATTAACAAGTGAGATCAGGGCTCTTCACAGAGGAGAGGTAGCTGCTGAGCTGAGCCTGGAAGTTAGAGAAAGGTTGTGAGAGGTAGAGAATGACATAAGAGAAGTAATCCCTGCTATCAAGACATTCCATTCTATCAAGGAAGACAACATGGACCTAAATATGTAGACACATTGTACAAATAGAAAATAACTGCAAGGTAGTTTAGGAAGGGAAAACACTGACTCCTCCTTGGGGAGGATTAGGAAAAGTTTCACACTTGACCTGAGTCTTGAAGGAAGTGAGGGAGTGTCTAAGGTAGAACTGTGGAGACTGGACATTCTGACATGGGAGGCTCAGAAAGCACTATATGTGTGAAACAGCAAGAAGACTAGTTTGAATAATGATTATAGTGTATGGAAAGGGAATTCACGTATATTAAGGCTGGAAAGAGGGGGCCAGGCTGGGAACACTTTAAAAACCAAATAAAGGAATTAGTATTTTACCTCAGAGGTAATAATAGGAAACTGCTGGAGTTTATTGAGCAGAAGACTGACATATTTTAGGAAAATCATTTTGGCAACTATTTGAAGGGTAAATTGGCAATTCCATTTAGTTTGCTTTGGGGACAGATTGCAAAAATACATAGTTGTGTTCCAGGGAATAATTTGTAGTCCAGTTTGACTGTATTGTAGAGTATGTGAAAGGGAAACGTGTATTAAACTCAGAAAGGCTGGGTGAAGCCATGTGATTAAAAGTCAATAAAGCTTAGCTGATGCACTGAATCTTTTTTAAGTGGATTTAATACTCAAAAATTATAAGGATTTTGTTAGAAAGGGCCTCAAAGCTCAAGGATAACATAATAATGAGTTCTCTGTGAATTATTATTATTGTTATTATTATGATTTATAAGATCATATAGTAACTTATTTTTCAGATTAAAAAAAAATGGAAATCGAAAAGGAATAAGTGATTTTTACCCAAGACTTAACAATTATGAGCTGACGTTGTTTAAATTCTTTCTTAACTTTTGACACCTAGTGTTTTGTTTTTTCCTTGAGAATATATATGTTCCTGTTAGCCCTGAATGTTTTTATATCTGGCTAGAATGTTAATTTTCTGATTTATATAATATTAATGATTTTGTTCATGTGTTGATTCTCTTTATTCTTCTCTCCTTTTTTCACCAATTCTTCACATTTTTCATAGCCACTCCCCCTTTTTTTAAATTGTCTTCAATCTGCTCTAATAGGTTTATAGTAAGTTTGCCTTGTCTCATCACTTTTACTATTTCCTTTTTCTACTTTTCATATTTCTTAGTTCTTTGGTTTTAGCTTTTTTGACATAGAACCTTAGAAACATTTATTTTTAAATTTGAAGAAATTTTCCCTCCATTTTTTTCATCCCAAACCTTAGTACCTTCTTTAATCTTGAGCATCTTTGTGTAACTCAGAATTTTTAGAACTTTAGAATATCATTATGTCATGAAAAAGAAGATACTTTGCTATTTTTTTCTGTGATATTAAAAAATAGATCAGTCAAATTTAAGTTTACATAAGAACTCAGATACTATCTGTGGTAATAGTTTCCTGGTGAATGAATAAGGAACAATGTGTACATGTCTTGAATTGAACATTTAATAGGAACAGCTTCCGCAGTAATTTTATACTTGGTGGCATGTATGCATACATATTTAAAAGGGGAAATCTTTGTCTTCAAGTGAAAGCACATGCAGATCTGGTACCCTTAATGAAGAAAGAATTCAGCACATTTTGCTACTAGTGATTGAGTTGCATATTTTTTGAATGTGTAAGGCAGCAACTAATTCATTTTGTAATTCCAGAGTAGAGTGTTTTGCACATAGTGGGCACTAAGTAATATATCAATTTTTTTTTTATTTGAACTATCTTATGTATATATTCCAAGTTTTTTGTATGGGGAAGCAAGACAAGATTAATGACCAGTATTTTGAAAAAAATGTTTTTGATTGTCTGGCTGCAGTGATTTTTGAGGGGAGGAGAAAAGAAGGGAGGAGAGTATCTATGAGAAAAGCTGGTAGGATGTGAATTGTTAAAACAAGTTAAATATAAGAGTTCCAGAGAGGCTGCTGTGTTATATCTGCATGGTGGTAGGCACACCTGTTTCACACATAGCAATCTTTATACTGGATATTGGAAACTTTTAGGTTATTGTTTATTAGTGATCATTTTTAAATTGATCACAGCATTAGAGAAACTGGGTTTGCCTCCTCTGCCAGACTGCAGATGGAGAAGTTATTTGCTACCTGCTAGTTAACAAATTCAATGAGAATTTGCTATTTTCTGTTAGTATGATTTATATATCTATTAAGTAACACATTTATATATTTATTTAAGGTTTACAGAAAGCTTTCCTTCACAGTAAATCTCTGCAGTAAAAATCTTGCTTAGTATTATCTTTTGGGGGGGGCATGTAAGGCAAAGAGGAACTAAATGCCTTACTCAGATTACTTAGCTATAATTAGTATGTGGCAGAAGTGTGTCTCCTGAAACAAAGACCTATATGGTCTTCACATTTGACCACATAGTCTTCCAATCTTGCTTTGTGATTATGCTTTTCTTTGGTAGGTGGTGGGACAAGGCAAAGAAATAAAATAATTTTAAACAATTTTACTTTCTAATAATTTTATATATACATATATATATATTAACAGGTTGAGAATACTATACGATGGCGAATGAGGAGGGATGAAGAAGGAAATGATATTCGTGAAAGTAATGCTCGAATTGTCAAGTGGTCAGATGGAAGGTTAGTATTGTAATTATAAAATGAAAGAAAAAGTTTGAAATATGCAGGATGGGATTGAGAGAACTGAAATAGTAAATGGATTAGAACCTTTGAATGGGGTCTCTAACTAAATGTAACCAAGAAATTGCTCATCACTTGGGTTGCAGTTTTTCACAGGACATTGTAAAAATAAATGGAGAGGAGGATAAATTTATGATACATTTCTAATAAAGATGGCAATAAAATGTCATTTTTCTTATTGGCTACAGCAGATAAGAATAGAGAATGAAGAAAGTTAATCACCTACTGTGATATAACACTAATTGAAGCTTTTTATTTTTGGAAACTATTGGTATTGATTTATTAACAGTCTTAGAAAAATTTCAGATCAATTGTAATTGAAAGTATAGATTTTATTTTAAAAGCTTTGTACATTTTACTGTCTATTTTTTATACCATCTTATTTCCATTTCTGTTTTTGTTCTCTTTTGACTTAGTTGTTGATAGTGGTAGCATTATTTCTTTTTTTTTTATTTAATAGCCTTTTATTTACAGGATATATACATGGGTAACTTTACAGCATTAACAATTGCCAAACCTCTTGTTCCAATTTTTCACCTCTTACCCCCCCACCCCCTCCCCTAAATGGCAGGATGACCAGTAGATGTTAAATATATTAAAATATAACTTAGATACACAATAAGTATACATGACCAAAACATTATTTTGCTGTACAAAAAGAATCAGACTCTGAATTATTGTACAATTAGCTTGTGAAGGAAATCAAAAATGCAGGTGTGCATAAATATAGGGATTGGGAATTCAATGTAATGGTTTTTAGTCATCTCCCAGAGTTCTTTTTCTGGGTATAGCTAGTTCAGTTCATTACTGCTCCATTAGAAATGATTTGGTTGATCTCGTGGTAGCATTATTTCTTTAAAAGATTCTTATGACTGCCTGTTGTCTTTTACATCATATTCACTTTTGAATATATCTCCAGAAAGCAGTTCAGTAAAACCAAGCAAGTACATCACCTGACAGAATATTGAGTGCTCCATGTACTTAGTAATTTCCTACCTGTAAAGTGAAGAAAGTTTAATTTTCTCTAGCATCAGTTACTTTTATGTTTTAAATGAACAATGAGGCAGGGAAGAAAGCTTTAAGCCATTAAATATTCACATTACTAAGGTGCTATCTTTTCTTTTTCTTCTTAAAGTATGTCACTTCATCTAGGCAATGAAGTTTTTGATGTCTACAAAGCACCATTACAAGGGGATCATAATCATCTGTTTATAAGACAAGGCACGGGTCTTCAGGGACAAGCTGTTTTCAAGACCAAACTAACCTTCAGGTAAATATTAATTAATTACCAGTGATCTCTGAGGTGTCAGATTAGGTGATCTTTTTTCAGTCTTACTTCTTGACCAATATAGCTGCTGCATATGACATTGTTGATCACTTTTTCCTAGTTGCTCTTTCCCTTCTGAGATGTCATAACACTATTTTCTCCTACCTGCTTGACCAGTCTCTCTCTCTCTAGCTTATTATCCAAATTACTCCCCGCAACTGTGTGTGTTTCCCAGTGTTTTCCCAGGCTCTTTTTATTTCTATATTCTTGGTAACTTTTCAGCTCCCAGGAGATTAACTCTCTTTTTATGTAGATGATTCACAGATGCTTATGTCTAGTCCTGTTCTCTCTTCTGCGTTTCAGTACTTCATCATTAATTGTCTGTTGAACATTTCAGACTTGAATGTCCCAGAGATATCTAAAATTCAAACTGAGCTCATTAACCTCTCCCCCTCAACACGCTTTTCTTCCAGGCTTCCCTATTTTTGATGAAGCCATCTTCCTCTGGGAAGGAAGAATGTTGCCTGACTCATTGAATATCCAGATTACTAATAGACTAACCTGTGTAACGTTGGGAGTTTCCTTCACTTTTCATTCCCCCTCACTCTCCCTATCCCAAGTCAATTTCTGTCTCTCTAACATCTATCTCTGTTACCTCATTCCTCCCTGTTCACATAGATACCACCTTAGCTCAGTAACATTTTGCCTTGATTATCTCTGTACATTCCTAATTGGTCTCCTGCCTCAAAGTTCTTCCCATCCCAACCATTGTGTATGGCTGCCAAAGTGATTTTGCTTCCATGTGACTATGTGACCCCTTCTATTCAGTTAATTACAATGGCTCCATATTGCCTCCAGCAACAAATATCAATGCCTCTGATTAGTTTTAAATCCCTTCAAAACTTGGCCCTAAAATATCTTTCCAATCTTATTGGATTTTACTCTCCCTTCCACAATGTGTGAACACACCATCCTGACTCTTTTACTGTGTACTTTGTACTGGCCATCCCCCAGACCAAGAATGTACTCCCTCCATATCTCTGCTTTTTAGAACTCTTCTTTTCCTTCAAAAGGCAGTTCAAGGACTGTTTTCTATATAGTAGTCCTCCAACTGCTACTGTTTTTCCTTTCCAACTAACTTTTATTTAATTATGTTATACTAAGTTCTCTTCAGATTTATTCTGTATATATTTATGTATTCATGTGTGTATATACTTAGGCCTATGTAGTATGTCTATATTTTTTTTGTCTATATATACTTATATGTTTTGTCTGTATATACTTATGTATGTATGCTTCCTCACTTCCCATATTCCCCATTTAAACAAAGAGATAATTTTACTTATTATAATCTCCAGTACCTAGCATGGTATCTAGAATATAGCAGGCACTTAGACATATTGATTGATTTGATTATATTTAACCAAACTTTGCCTCCCTTTCATCCATTGTTCATCCATTTTTTTTCCTCAATTATATATAATTTTTTTAACATTCTTTTTTTAAAAAAATTTTTAATAGCTTTTTATTTACAAGTTATATGCATGGGTAATTTTACAGCACTGACAGTTGCCAACTTTTTGTTCCAATTTTTCCCCTCCTTCCCTCCACCCCCTCCCCTAAATGGCAGGATGACCAATACATTAACATTATTTTTTAAAAAAAAAATTTGAGTTTCATATTCTTTCCCTTCTTGCCTTTTCTCCTCACTTCTTGAGAAGGTAAACAATTTGATATAGATTGTACTTGTGCAGTCATGCAAAAACATTTTCATATTAGCTATGTGGTGAAAGAACACAGACCAAAAAAAACCAAGAATAATAAAACATTTAAGAAATGTTTCAATTTGTATTCAGATTCCATTAGTTCTTTTTCTGTAGATGGATGGCATTTTTCATCATTAAGTCCTTGCAAATTGTCTTAGATGAATCATGTGTTGCTGAGAATAGCTAAGTGATTTATAACTGATCATCATATAATATTACTATTACAATGTACAGTATTCTGTTCCTGCTCATTTTACTTGGCATCAGTTCACTTCCCAGGTTTCTGAAAAAGCATGCTACTCATAATTTCTTATAGTACAATAATGTTCCATCACAATTGTATGCCACAGTTTATGCAGGAATTCACTAATTCCACTAATTGACCATCATATATTTAGCTTTTTTACTTTGGGTGTGCCACAAGGCTCTGTTATGAGCTTTTTTCTCTTTCTGTGTTTTCTCTCCCTTGTTGACCTTATTAGCTCTCATAGCTTGAATTATTATCTCTATGAAGATGACTCACAAATCTAGATATTCAGCTGTAATCACCAATTAGTGCTCTAGAAGATTTTTCTTCTGCAGAACTCCTCATTTTTCTCAGGCCTGAAAACAGTGTCTTACCCTGTTGACTTTGCCTTTCCAAAATTTGATTTGAGGAATTACTTTTAAACTTGTTTGGAGGGGAATGTTGAGTTCAGCTGGATTGCTGTCTCTTAGCTACCATCTTGGCTCTACCCTTGGGGCATTCTGTAATAATACATACTCCTTGATATAATCCCACAGGTTTTTTAAGTCAGTGTTGTATTCCTCTTTACATCTTCTCTTTTTTCAAACTAAACATCATCATTTTCTTCAGTTGTCTTCAGTTTGACATTTTCTATACCTCCCCCTCAGCTAAGAACAGAATCCTCTAGTTACGTTATAGAAAGTATGGAACATAATAGAATATTACTTCTCTTATTTTGTATACTTATACCCCTGAAGTTGAGTTGGCAGTCAGTCCAAAGCATCTAGGTTTTTTTACATATCAGTGATCTAGTGCCATTTCTTAATCTTTATATCCTCCTTACCTTTCTGCAACATTTGACACTATTGATCATCCTCTTCTGTTGGGTGTTTCCTTTCTGAGATTTCATGATTCTCTTTTCTTGATTCTCCCCCTATCTATTTGACTACTTCTTTTTTTTCCCTTTGCCAGATCGTCATAGACATTTAGCTTCTTTACTTTGGGTGTGCCACAAGGCTCTATCCTGAGCTTTTTTCTTTCTGTATTTTCTCTCCCTTGTTGACTGTATTGACTCTCATAACTTGAATTATCATCTCTCTGAAAATGACTCACAGATCTAGATATTCAGCTGTAGTGTCTCCACCCGAGTTCTAGTATATCACCAATCACCATATTATTGGATGTTGTCCTGTAGTCATCTCAAACAAAATGTCTCCAAAACCATTCTCGCCCCTTTCCCATATTTTGCTCTGTGTACCACCATTCTTGCAGTCAGCTGGGTTTGTAACTCAAAAGTTTTCTTT
Organism: Sarcophilus harrisii; assembly: GCF_902635505.1. Taxonomy (NCBI): domain Eukaryota; kingdom Metazoa; phylum Chordata; class Mammalia; order Dasyuromorphia; family Dasyuridae; genus Sarcophilus; species Sarcophilus harrisii. The sequence goes on along the minus strand of NC_045427.1, from coordinate 503,673,327 downwards.
GTCTTTTTCCTTCAAAATAATCTCCTGTGGTCTGGATTCTTCCCTACTTTTAATTGCTCATTCCAATCTGTTTTTCATAAAGCTGCAACAGTGATGTTCTTAAAGCATGGGTCTGACCTTGTCACTCTCCTGCTTAATAGGATCAAAAATAGATTCTCTGAAATAAAAGACTTCAGAATTTGTCCCAGCCTACTTTTGAGGTACTTTCAAATCTAGCCAACCTCTTATTATTCCTCCTACCCAATACACATTTCCATCTCTGTGCTTTTGCACAATTTATTCTTCATGCCTAGAGTACACATCTTTCTTACTTCTAGTTTTTAGATTTGTTAGCTTCCTTCAGAACTCAATTCAAGTGTCACTTTGTAAAAAAGACTGTGATCATTCCGAGGTTATTTATCTTTTATGCAATTTGCATATATGTACATGTTGTCTCTCTTGATAGAATATAATCTTCTTGAGGGTTTTCTCAATACCTAGCATTGTTCCTAGAGAAATATGGAGGATAAGTAGTGGCTTTTCTCTTTTTACTTCAACAACTCAAATCAAGAAAGCTTTAATATGTGCCTATTCAGTATAAAACACTGTTTAGATGCTTGGACATAAATGGCTTTGCACTCAAAGAATCAACATTTTAATTTGGGAATATGTCTGTTGTATAAGTATAAAGCAAGATGATGTAAAATATCATGAGGGCAAAGGAGAGCTCCAGGTAAATGTTTTAAGAAAATTTGAGGGTACATAGGATAAATGTAGGAGAGAATCTAGGGAGAGAATGTGGAGGGGCCTGAAGACAAGATTATAGAACATAAACCACGTGGCAAGAAGAGGAAAGTAACCTAGTGAAAGTTTCTTAAGAAGAAACTGCCATTAAAAAAGGAGAATGAAGGGAGCTAAGTGGCACAGAAATCAAAAGAAAAAGGATATCAAAGGGATAATTAAGAGTGTTCAAAAATTACCAAGATGCTAAGGAATATAAGGAATAAGAAAAGATCTTTGGCTTTGGCAATTAAAATATAAGTATATCAAATTGTTTACCTTCTCAAGGAAGGAAGAAGGAGCAGGAGGAAAAGGGAGAATTTGGAACTCAAAATTTCAAAAAAATGATTACTAAATTTTTTTAATGTAATTGAAAAATACTTAAATAAAAATACATTTTTAAAAATGTTATCAATTATCTTGGACAGAGCAGTTTCTTCTTCTTTTTTTTTTTTTTAGTGCAACTTTTATTTATTTATTTATTAATAACTTTTTATTGCCAGAACCCATGCCAGGGTAATTATTTACAACATTATCCCTTGCCCTCACTTCTGTTCCGATTTTTCCCCTCCCTCTCTCCACCCCCTCCCCTAGATGGCAAGCAGTCCTATACATGTTAAAGAGGTTATAGTATATCTTAGATACAATATATGTGTGCAGAACTGACCAGTTCTCTTGTTACTCAGGGAGAATTGGATTTAGAAGGTAGAAATAACCTGGGAGGAAAAACAAAAATGCAAGCAGTTTACATTCATTTCCCTGTGTTCTTTCTTTGGGTGTTGCTGCTTCTATCCATCCTTGATCAATTGAAACTGAGTTAGATCTTCTCTTTGTCAAAGAAATCCACTTCCATCAGAATACATCCTCATACAGTATCGTTGTTGAGGTATATAATGATCTCCTGGTTCAGACAGAGCAGTTTCAATTGAGTGTGATTTGAAACCATATTAGAAGAAGCTGATAATTCAATGGTGAAGTAGGTAGTATAGATTACTCTTGCAAGAGATTATAGGACAATAATTGGGATATAGGACAACAACTGGGATTGTTAGAACTGTTTTTATAGAATAAAGAAAAATCTCATCCAGGAACCAGATCTAATGATAAATTGAAGATAAGGGAGGAAAAAACCTTTTTGAGCTTTCTTCTGAAGTAATGGAAAGAATAAGTTCAAGAACATTTAATAGGGGGTAAGCCTCTAAAATCAGAACAAAAACTCATAAAGTAAGTGAGGATGGGGAAATATTGAGATGTAGAAGATGAAAAGTGAGGAAACTCACTATAGATGGCCTGGATCCTTAAAATAGAAAGCAACACCATATTCTGAGAAAGGGACATTGCTTTTTTGATATGTTCTCGAGAAAAGTTTTGAATAGCCAGTCAGTGAATACATAGTCAACTATAGATGAATAAAATGATTATCTAGATTTATTATTGATTATCTAGGAACCAGTTATTTTAGAAAGTCTGAATATATAGTAGACGCTGCATGGTTTCATTTCCAGCAGTGCTTAGGAGCAGAAGGGACATTTGGTAAAACATTTGGTTTTTAACATAATGGGAATAGTAGCTGGCTGGTATTTGGTCATAGAAACAAGAATATTAAATCATACTTTTGAATATGTATATCTTTTCCTGCCCCAGTATACTTGGCTTCTTCTCTTCAATTACTGTGCATTTTAAGACCACCTATTTGTGGTTTCTGCTCATGAAACCCAAAGAATTTGGACCACAGGGCACAAGATCATGTTGTATATTCTCGAGTAGACTTGGTTCATGAATACATATTCAGGGAATTAGCGTTGCCATGCACATATATCCTCTCTTTGGATTGCAGATCTTTTTCTACATATTTCTTGTCATTTGTCTGTTCCTGATCAGATAGAAGTAGTACATTTTCCAAAAATATGTGCATTGTGTGTAAATTGTATCCATTGACTGACTAAAACAAGAGTTCATGATGATTTGTGAATCAGCCAAATGTTTTCTTTCAATACAATTTCGTAAACCTGAAATATTTTTGGAATACAATTAGCTTTTTATGATCTACTGTTTTCAGTTCTGTTTCTCCAAATGGGAACCAGTAACTGTACCAAACTGATACAGACTTAGACATTGTTTATACATACATACATATAGTTTTTGCTTTATGTAAATTTTCATTATGCAATTTCGAATTTATAGAAAGAATTCTGGGGAAAAAACACTTTCCCCCAAAAAGTTAACTTTTCTTTGCTGTCCTGAGCTACCTGACCCTGCTCCTTTCTCCCTGCTTTATGGTCCTTGATCTCCCTCAACCAAAAAAAAAAAATGTTCCAGTAAAGAGAGCATTGGGGCTTGACTAGATCTTCGGCAGACTGAAGAGACCTCACGCTGTCCTGTCACTCTCCTGCATGTCCAGCTCTGGTGTATCTGCCTTCTGTCCATCCTCTTAGCCTCTGCACGCCTCTGGTTTTGTCTTTATCTGTCTGCAGCCCCTCAGAGCCTGCCCCCCCCCCCCCACACACACACACACCAAATGGCTGGCCCCGGCCTCGGTCCCTCCCATTGCCCTTGCTTCTCCATCCCCAGTCCCCACCTGGCCTCAAATCGGGTGCCTGCTGCCAGTTTCGCCCCCTTGGCCTCGTCATGCATGGAAGGGTCCCTTTCCCCAGGAGTGTGTAGCTGTCTGTACTCTGAAGTCGTATATCCATCCATGGGAAACGTTTGTGTCTGTGTCATGTTTAGAATGAAGTTGATAGTGTTGGAGCATTTCCCAAGGTAGCAGTGTCCATGCGTCGGCTGTGAGTGTCCCTGACAGCGTGGCAGCCCTTGCTCCCTGCTGCAGACGCCTGATGGGGCCAGCCATTGCTTTCTTGGGGACAGAAGAGCAGCAAGGGAGAAAGCTTTCTCAAAGGCTGCTAGAGCTTTGCAGCAATAGAATCCACTCCCTGCCTTCTTCCTTGACATATACTTGTATATATGACATATACTTGTATATAATACCCAAGAATGCCTGTAAAATGACACTTGCTTAGCTAGCAGGCATATGTGTGTGTGTATGGTACCACCAAAAAATGAGCCATTCAAATTAGCATATGTCTATCTGTAGCAGTGTATTCAGTGAGCTTTTACAAAATGTACCACTGAATAAATAAGCATCCTTTCTGAAGCATAGTCCTTATTGTGGCAGATGGCCCATGGTAAGCATACTGCTGTCCCAGTTACATTGTTATGTAATCAATAATTCTGTTCTTAAATGCTTTCTTTGGTTTCTGTCCATGTAGCTTTTGATATTTACTGAAATAATTTGATTTTTATTTACATTTTAATCAGTGAAGAGAGAGCTATGCTAAAGCTGAACTTGTTACAATTTTTTTCCTTTATCTCCAATCACCCTGCTGCATTTTTCTCACCTGAACAAAATATGCTTCATGCTTCAATTCAAACCATATGTAGAAATCCTTAATGAGAGAAAAGAAAAGAGGGAAGAGAGGATATGTAGTATAATAAAAGTATGCTTCTTCAACTTTGGCTTCAAAAAAATCATCTTTTTGTTCTTTAGATGCAGAGAATTGCCTATTTAATTTTCTGGTCTAGGAATGTGACTTCTAGCAGTGCATTGATTTTGGGGGGTAGGAGTGCAGGGAGGTAATTGGTTAAGTGACTTGCCCTGGGTCACACAGCTAGTACATATCTGGGAATAGATTTAAACTCAGGGCTGGTGTTCTATACACTGTACCATCTAGTGACCCTTGTGGTGCATTGATCTTTAACAATATTCTATTATAGCAAAATAATTTAGAAAAATTTTGGCCTTTATTATAATGAGATTTTTATCTATACGTATATTTGAATGATAACCAGACAACATTTTTTGAGCCTGTTACCTGACAGATATAATTCCTCTACCATCCTCATGGGCTTGTAATGAGAATCAAATGACACATTTACAAAAACACTTAGGTCAGATTGTGGCTAGTAGTGATCACTGTATAAATGTTTATTCTCTACCATGTCTTAAGCATTAGGATAGAAGGAATATTGTTGGGAGAAAGAACATGGGAGAAAGAAAAAAAAAAAGACAAACATGTACAGCAGTATTGCAGATTGTAGAAGAAAGATTTTTATACCTAAAGTTTTTTGAATGTGGTAGTAGTTTTCATTAGCCATGATATTTCTTTGGGGGGTTCAATAAAGAATGATAGGTTCTTGTTCCCTGCTCCTGCAAATAAGAAATTATTGAATATTGAATCCTAAAGATCATCCTGTTCATTTGAGAAACAGTGTAGTCTCTTTCTGGATAGAGAGTGTCATCCACCAAATTGAGAAGGTCCTGGTTCAAGGCCTACTTCTGATACATGATTGGATGGGATCCTTAATCTCTCAGTGCTCTAAGCCAGTGATGCCAAATTCAATTGAAGTTTTAAATCCATCCCTAATTCTTATTCATTATTTTATTTTCCCCCAGTTAATGTGTAAAAAAATTTTAATATTTGTTTTTAAAACACCTGAGTTTCAAATTCCCTCCCTTCCTCTTCCCACTTCCACCTCCCTTATTGGGAAAGTACATGTGAAATTATGCAAAATATTTCCATAAAAGTCATGTTGTGAAAGAAAGAATATTCCCCCCCCCCCAAAAAAAAAACAACCCAAAAATAAAGTTTTAAAAAGTATGCTTCAATCTGAATTCAGACACAATCAGTTCTTTTTCTAGACATGGATAGCATTTTTCATAATAAGTTCTTCAAAGTTGTCCTGGATCATTGTATTTCTGAGAATAGCAAAGTCATTCATTCATCTTACATCTGTTTATTTGTACACAGGACATTTCATTTTACTTGAGTTCATGAAAGTCTTTCCAGGTTTTTCTGAGAGCATTCTGTTCATTTTTTAAAAAATAATAGCTTTTTATTTTTCAATTACTTGCTGCAAATATAGTTTTCAATATTCAACCTTGCAAAATCTTGTGTTCCATATTTTTCTCCCTTCCTTCCTACTTCCCCTGGCCCTGGACAGTAAGTAATCCATTGTAGGTTAAATATGTGAAATTCTTCTAAACATATTTCCATATTTATCGTTCTACACACAAAAAAATCAGATCAAAGGGGGGGGGGGGGAAGGAAAAAAACAAGCAAGCAAAAACAAAAAGTGAAAATATTTTCTTATGATCCACACTTGGTCCCCCATAGTTTTCTCTCTAGATATAGTTGTCTCTCCTCATCACAAGCCTTATTGGAATTGGCCTGAACCACTTCATTCATTAAAAAGAGCCAAGTCCATCACAGTTGATCTTCATATTATCTTGTTATTGCTGAATATAATGTTCTTTTGGTTCTGCTCACTTCACTCAGCATCATTTCACTGTAAGTCTTTCCAGGCTTTTCGAAAATCTTGCTAATAGTTTCTTATAGAAAAATAATACTCCATTGTTTTCGTATACCATACCTTATTCAGTCATGGTCCAACTGATGGGCATACACTCAGTTTCCAGTTCCTTGTCACTACAAAAAGTGGTACTGCAAACATTTTTGCACGTGTGGGTTGTTTTCCCTTTTTTTTGTGATCTATTTGAGATACAGACCCAATAGCTGCTCATCATTTCTGAAAGCACAATAGCATTATATCATCATCATATACCATAGTTTATTTAGCCATTTCCCCAGTTGATGGGCATCTCCTCAATTTCCAATTCTTTGCTCTCAGAAAAGAACTGCTATAAATGTTTTTTTTTTTTTTTTTTTTTTTTTACTTATAGGTCCTTTTCCTTTTTTAAAAAATTTTTTTATTATTACAGCGTTTTGTTTACAAAACATATTCATGGGTAATTTTTCAGCATTGACTCTTGCAAAACCTTCTATTCCAACTTTTCCCCTCCTTCACCCCACCCCACCAATACATGTTAAATATGTTAAAAATATATGTTAAATCTAATATATGTATACATATTTATACAGTTATCTTGCTGCACAAGAAAAATCAGATCTAGAAAGAAAGAAAAAACCTGAGAAAGAAAACAAAAATGCAAGCAGACAATAACAGAAAGAGTGGAACTGCTCTGTTGTGGCCCACACTCATTTCCCATAGTCCTCTCTCTGGGTTTAGATGACTCTCATCATTACTGAACAATTGAAATGGGTTTGAATCATCTCATTGTTAAAGAGAGCCATGTTAATCAGAAGTGATCATCGTATAATTTTGTTGTTGCTGTGTATAATGGATCTCCTGGTTCTGCTCATTTCACTTGGCATCAATTCATGTTAGTCTCTCCAGGCCTCTCTGAAATCATCCTGCTGATCATTCTTACAGAACAATAATATTCTATAACATTCATATATCATAATTTATTCAGCCATTCTCCAATTGATGGGCATCCATTCAATTTCTAGTTTTTTGCTACTACAAAAAGGGCACATTTTGGTCTTTTTCCCTCCTTTAAGATCTTTTTTTGGGATATAAGCCCAGTAGTAGCACTGCTGGATCAAAGGGTGTGCACAGTTTGATAACTTTATGAGCCTAGTTCCCAACTGCTCTCCAGAATGGTTGGATTCGTTCACAATTCCACCAACAATGTATTAGTGTCCCATTTTTCTCACATCCCCTCCAACATTCAGCATTATTTTTCCTGTCATCCTAGCCAATCTGACAAGTGTGTAAAGGTATCTCAGAGTTGTCTTAATTTGCATTTCTCTGATCAATAATGATTTGGAGTACCTTTTCATATGACTAGAAATAGTTTCAATTTCTTCATCTGAAAATTGTCTGTTCATATTCATCCTTTGACCATTTATCAATGGGAGAATGGTTTGATTTCTTATAAATTTGAGTTACTTCTCTATATATTTTAGAAATGAGGCCTTTATCAGAACCTTTGCATATAAAACTGTTTTCCTAGTTTATTGCTTCCCTTCTACTCTTGTCTGCATTAGTTTTTTTTGTACAAAAACTTTTTAACTTAATATAATCAAAATTATCTATTTTGTGATCAATAATGATCTCTAGTTGTTCTTTGGTCACAAATTTCTTCTTTCTTCACAGGTCTAAGAGGTAAACTATCCCATGTTCTTCTAATCTTATTTTTTATGTCTAGATCATGAATCCATTTTGACTTTATCTTGGTATACGATGTTAAGTGTGGGTCAATACCTAGTTTCTACCATACTAGTTTCCAATTTTCCCAGCAGTTTTTGTCAAATAGTGAATTCTTATCCCAAAAGCTGGGGTCTTTGGGTTTGTCAAACACTAGATTGCTATAGTTATTGACTATTTTGTCCTGTGAACCTAACCTATTCTACTGATCAACTAGTCTATTTCTTAGCCAGTACCAAATAGTTTTGATGACCGCTGCTTTATAATATAGTTTTAGAGCTGGTACAACTAGGCTACCTTCATTTGAATTTTTTTTGCTTAGTTTCCTTGAAATTCTTGACCTTTTGTTCTTCCAGATGAAATTTTTTGTTATTTTTTTTAGGTCAGTAAACCTTCTCCCCCCCCATCTCTCTTTAAGACACATGCCAGGTGGTATTGTTAGGTCAAAAGATTTATCCCTTATTCTTAATGTTCATTTATATTAGTTGTGATATCAGTTGCCTGACAGGATTGTGAAATGGTAAAATATATTGAGAAAGAGAGTTTATTGTGGCATTAATAATTAACATTTATTATATAGCACTTTAAGGCATGTAAATTCTTGTTTGATGCACATAAAAGGAGAATGTAATACTTGGGATAATATTTCCTATCCATCATATTACTCACATATGATATGAAGACCATACTTGTGTATATTGGCAAACAAGTTTGCCTAGATCATAAAATAGTATGATAGATGATAGAATGTCAAACCTGATAGATGTGACATAGTACAGCTTTCCCGTTTTCTATTCTTTCTTCTATGGGAGCTTAACCTTTTGATCTTTCTATCCACTTATAAACATACTCTCAGATTTTTTTAATACTTTGAACTATTTCTTCTTTCATCCATTCAAAGTATTGTTTTATATCTTTCTTCTCCTTTATTTCTAAACTTCTAGAAGTAATCTATGTCTGTGGTGTCAAATTCAAATAGAAATGGATCCCTGCTGGCCCATATTGACTTAGAAAATGTCAAATCAACATTTTCTGAGTTGTGTGTTTTTTTTTGTTTTGTTTTGTTTTTTTTTGTATTTTTGTTAAACATTTTCCAATTTAAATTTGATATCTCTGTTTTATGCTATCTTATTCTCTTTGTCTTAAATTGCTTCTTTTCCGGCTTTAAATCTCATTACTGAACGAATTCTGTTCAAGGTCCCTATGACCTATTTGTCAAATGCAAGGATCCTGTCTCAATCCTCATCTTCTTTGACATTTCTATAACTTTTGATGACACTATTGAACATTTCAGCTATATCATTTGATACGGCTCTTGTATGCTCATTTTTTTCCTTTTTTGGTCCATTTTTTCTAATTACATGTAAAGCTTTTTTTTTGTTAAAATATTTTGTTTTTCGTAATTACATGTACAAACAATTTTAAATACTAGATTTAAAATTTTAAGTTCCAAATTCTCTCTCTCTCTCTCCTTTCTTATTATCTGCCCTCCAGAAGGCAGTTTGATATTGGTAATACAAGTGCAGTAATGCAAAACATAATTCCATATTATGATGTGAAAGAAAACACACACACACACACACACACACACACACACACACCAATAAAAATAGAATTAAAAAAAATATGCTTCAATCTACATTCATACTCCATCAATTTTCTCTCTCTAGAGATGGATAGCATTTTTCATGAAAAGTTCTTTAGAACTGTCTTGGATCTTTGTATTGCTAAGAACAGTTAAGTCATTTATATTTGATCATTATTGTTCTTTTTGTATATAATATTCTCCTGGTTCTGCTTATTTCACTTTGCATCAGTTCGTGTAAATCAAGGTTTTTCTGAGAGCATTTTGTTCATCATTTCTTATAGTGCAGTAATGTTCCATCATAATCAAATACCACAACTTGTTCAACCATTCCCCAAATGATGGGCATTCCCTCTATTTCCAAATCTTTGTCACCACAAATATTTTTGTATAAATGGGTCGTTTCTCTTTTTGTTTTTCATCTCTTTGAGATACAGACCAAATAATGGGTCAGAGGGTAAGCATGGTTTTATAAACCTTTGGTCACAGATCTAAATTATTCTCCAGAATATTTCAGTCAGTTCATAACTCTACTAACAGTATATTAGTAACTCGGTTTTCCCATATTGCTTCTAACATTTGTCATTTTCTTTTTCTTTCAATTAGCCAATCCGATAGGTATAAGGTAGTTCTTCCTCAGCTGTTTTTTTTTTTTGTTTGTTTGTTTGTTTGTTTGTTTTTTTAATTTAATAGCCTTTTATTTACAGGTTATATGTATGGGTAACTTTACAACATTAACAATTGCCAAACCTCTTGTTCCAGTTTTTCACCTCTTACCCCCCACCTCCTCCCCCAGATGGCAGGATGACCAGTAGATGTTAAATATATTAAAATATAAATTAGATACACAATAAGTATACATGACCAAACCGTTATTTTGCTGTACAAAAAGAATCAGACTCTGAAATATTGTACAATTAGCTTGTGAAGGAAGTCAAAAATGCAGGTGGGCATAAATATAGGGATTGGGAATTCAATGTAATGGTTTTTAGTCATCACCCAGAGTTCTTTCTCCCCCAAAGCTGTTTTAATTCATATTTCTCTAATCAATAATGATTTGGAGCATTTTTTTTATATGAATATTTTTAAAAATGGCTTTGATTACTTCACCTGAAAACTGCCTGTTTGTCGCCTTTGGCCATTTATTAATTGGAGAATAACTTTTGTATTCTGATAAATTTGATTTGGTTCTCTATATATTTGAGAAGTTAGACTTTTATTGGGGAAATTTGGTGTAAAATTCTTCCCCTTTCCCCCAGTTTTCTGTTTTCCTTTTAATTTTAGCTGCATTGGATTTGTTTGTGCAAAGCCCCTTTTATTTAATGTGATTAAAATTATCCATTTTACATTCCGTAGTAATAAATTCTTCTCTCATCCGTAGATCTGATAATATACTATTCTATGCTTCCCTAATTTCTTTATATCATCTTTTATGTACTCATTTTTTACTGGTTTTTCTTTTATCTCATTTCACTAGATTAGTGTTTTCTATTTTTGAAAGTGCTTTTCTGGGTTTACTTCTGTCCTCTCCTTTGCTGGTCTTATCTGTTATCATGGTTTCAATTCTCACCTCTATGAAGATGACTTCCAAGTCTTACTGTACATGTGCAATTCTTTATATATATTCTATAATTATCATGCTGCACAAGAAAAATTAGGTCAAAAAGGGAAAAAATTTAGAAAGAAAACAATAACAATAAAAAAGTGAGAATGCTATGTTATGATCCACAATCGGTCCCCACAGTCCTCTCTGACTATCACAAGATCATTGGAAATGGCCTGAGTCACTATATGATCAGTTTTCAAAGGCATTCATTATTTATTTATTTCAAAGGTATTTATTAAGCAGTAATACAGTTTCACTTTTTTTTTTTTTTTTTTTTTTTTTTTTTGGCTCATTTCTTGACAGACCACACTCTACAGACAGTGCCACACACAGGAAGATGACCCTGTCACTTGCTGATAGATGTTCAAAGACACAGAAAATTAGAATCTTACCCATGGCTGGCCGTGATCCAGAATGCCAGCGCACAGAAATGATTAAGGTAATTTTTTTGACTCAGGTTTTTCCTGTGATTTTATTCACTAATAGTAATATTTTTATTTACCTGCTCTTTAGTTGGCTGATGTTATGATTATTGCCTATTCATATGAGCAGAAATCTCTGAACATGGAATGAGACGAAAGGGTAGTAATAGTGACAGCACATGGTAATAAAAGAGAACTCAAGGTATATTTTAAAAATTTGATTCAGGTTTTTGCCTAGATATTTCAGCAGTAATTCACTTGCTTGTTTTAAGTTGTGTTACCATTTATATTGTAAAGTTGGATTGAAATGATAGGTATTTTTGGAGAAGAATTCAGAAAATGCTCTTTTCTTTGCAGAAGGAAGACTTTAGGTGTGAAATTATTCTGGGTGTGGAATGTCATATATTGTCACCTTGTTGCTGTTGATTGGTTTTGCTGAACTGCTTTTTACAAATACATTTTTATTCTTTGTGATTAGGTATAGTGTGTGTGTGTGTGTGTAGAGAGAGAGAAAGATAGCATGTATTTGGAAATGATGATATAAATCAAAAGATTACTAATAAATTAAAACTTTAAAACTTGGTAGAGAATCACATTAGTATAGGATGAGATAGAATTGAAACTACAAGTAGAAATTGTACTTACATGTTGGTAGTTGGAATGTGTTAATTTATGGTGGTATACTTCTCAGAATTTCAAGTTTATGGAATTCATAAAGGAGGGCATAGGTTGTCTGGAAGTGACTTCCAAGAGAGTCAGGTGGTATTGTGCTGCTAGCTTATCTTTCCTGATAAACAGAATACAGTGTTACAGACATTCTTGTTTTCAGTCTTTTTTCTTATTCTTTGCCTCTGACAAGTAAGTATGTTTATCATTCATTTTTTTTAAATAACTTTTTATTTACAAGTTATATGCATGGGTAATTTTACAGCATTGACAATTGCCAAACCTTTTGTTCCAATTTTTCCCCTCCTTTCCCCCATTCCCTCCCCCAGATGGCAGGTTGACGAATACATATCATTCATTTCTGAGCCATGTTTCCTATATAACTTCTTTCCCCTTTTTGGGAAAGGGTGTTGCAGGAGGAAGAAGAGGGAGGATCCTGTCAGCTAGATGCTATGGCATTCTGCCTTCGATCTCATTGTCAGCTTAGTTTGCTGGTTGAATCTGTTTCAGCCAAGCAAGTCATATTATCTTCTGAAATTTTGCTTTCTTGTCCTTAGGAGCAGATTCAGCAAAGCTAGGCATTTTTATAGTATCACTAGAAGCAACACATGAATTTATGGTTTTCCTTATCTGGAATTAATTATAAAATCCAGGTTCTTTGTATTTCCTAAAAGGAGGGCAGAGAACATGCAAGAATGATGGGAAAGTCCAGTACGGATCTCCTTAAAAGTGAATAGTACATTATTTTAGGAGTTTCTTTCCTTTATTTTTCAGAGTAGTTTGAGTGGAGATTTTTATCATTTAACTGGCCTTGGCTAGTCTGTTCCTGGCTCTTGAAGTTGGAATATAATCCTTTTTAAAAAATAGTTTTAAGTACAACTAAATTATACTAAATTTAAAAAAAAAGAAAATACTTTAATGTTATGAAGTTGTATTTATGTAAAATGGCTAACACTGAGGTAAAAAAGGTAAGGAAATGCCAAGGAGAAACCAATACAGTTGACTGTCTCTTACTTCTCAGGAATTCAACTACTGCAACTATTAATGAAGTGAAATTAAGGCTCCATATTGTGGTTTAATACCTACCTATGTTTCCTCTTGCCAGTGGGCCTTAGCTCTAATAAGGTCTATGACTTAAAAGATGTAGATATAATTTTCCTGAGACTTGTGATCAATTTGTAGTTTCTAGACAGATAAATATGAAAATATTAGATACTCCAGAGTGTCCAAAAATGGCCTTTCCTGCTTCAAGGAGAAAGCACAGGAGATCTTTTGTGTGTGTATGTTCAGGATTTATAGTCACACCTTGGGATACAATTAAAAACTCCAATGGAATTTGTACCTGCTAAAGAATTCCAAAATGGAATACTATGTAGGTTCTTTCAGGTCTTGACAGTAGATATATTTCATCTTACCTCTTTCCTTTTCCCTTCTATAACTAAAAAACAATAATCTTAGTATTTAGCTTAATGAACAGAAAAATGGCTTTGTAATCAAAAAAGAACTTTTAAGAGCTCAGATTAAATGAAGCTAATTATTTGTAATGTGTTGAGTCAGCTAATAATGTCTGATTTCCTTGACAGAAAGAGGAGGAACGGTTAAGAGCTTCCATTCGTAGAGAGTCTCAGCAGCGAAGAATGAGAGAGAAACAACATCAGCGAGGACTTAGTGCAAACTATTTAGAACCAGATCGTTATGATGAAGAGGATGAGGGAGAAGAATCAATTAGCCTGGCAGCTATTAAAAATAGATATAAAGGTGGCATAAGAGGTAAGTTTTTGTTTTTATTTTTAAATTTTTGTTTTCTTATTTTTTTCTTGAAGTTTTCTATTTTCAAAATATATACAAGGATAATTTTTCACCATTGACCCTTGCAAAACCTTGTATTCCACCTTCTCCCCTTTCCCTCCACTCCTTCTAGATGGCAAGTAATCCAATATATGTTAAACATGATAAAAATATATGTAAATCCAGTATAGGCATACTGGATTATTTTGCTGCACAAAAAGAATGAGTAAAGGAAAAAGAAAGGAGACAGAAAGTAAAATTGAAGCAAACAACAACAAAAGAACTGAAAATGCTATGTTGTGATCCACACTCAGTTCCCACAATGCTCTATCTGGGAGCAGATGGCTCTCAATATCACAAGATCATTGGATAAGTTTTTATTTTTAGATGAAACTAAATGGACTTAAATTTTAATTTTTTAATTGAAATTAAATTTTGACATTTTTAACTTGCACATTATAGACTCTTCCTTCTCTCTTCCTCCTTCTCTCCCTCTTCCCTTCCTCTCCCTCCCTCGCCTGGGGTCACACAGCTACTAAGTGTCAAGTATCTGAGGCTGGATTTGAACTCAAGTTTTTCAGACTCCAGGACCAGTACACTATCCTGTGTCACTAAGCTGTATCTAACCATATCTTTTTAAGGATTAGTTAATATTAAGATTGTTAATATTAATTAATATTAAGAATTAATAAACAGTTTATCTTGAGACCCAAAAAGTTCTGTAGAGAACAAACCACAGTCAGACTTCAATCTGTAATGTAATTGAGTTGGTTTATTTTGTTTGTTTTTGTTTTCAATGGCAGCACCTTCTCTCACTACTTAACTCAACAAGTATCTATTAAGCTGGCCAGATGCCAGGCAATATGCTAGACCTGGGAATGCAAATACTAAATGAAGAGTCCCTGCCCTTAAAAAGTTTTTCATTCTTTTGGAGAAAGTGACATATCCACTGTTAAGTAAATGCAGAGTATTTTTGTGAGGAGCAGGAGAGATTCTCACTAGCTAGGGATTCAGTTGTAGTTTGAGGATGATTCTCATATCTGTTTGCCCTAATGTCTCTCCTGACCTCCAGTGTTGTATTCTTTATTGCCTATGGACATCTTGAACCAAATGTCCTATCCACATTTTAAACTTGACATGTACAAAACTGTGAACTCATTTTCCTTTTTTTTTTTTTTTTTTTTTTTTAATTGCCTTTTATTTACAGGTTATATGCATGGGTAACTTTACAGCATTAACAATTGCCAAACCTCTTGTTCCAATTTTTTACCTCTTACCCCCCACCCCCTCCCCAAGATGGCAGGATGACCAGTAGATGTTAAATATATTAAAATATAAATTAGATACACAATAAGTATACATGACCAAAACATTATTTTGCTGTATAAAAAGAATCAGACTCTGAAATATTGTACAATTGGCTTGTGAAGGAAATAAAAAATGCAGGTGGGCATAAATATAGGGATTGGGAGTTCAATGTAATGGTTTTTAGTCATCTCCCAGAGTTCTTTCGTTGGGCGTAGCTGGTTCAGTTCATTACTGCTCCATTGGAAATTATTTGGTTGATCTCATTGCTGAGGATGGCCAGGTCCATCAGAACTGGTCATCATATAGTATTGTGAACTCATTTTCCATCCCAAACCTTTCCACATTCTACTCTTCCTTGTCAAAACCATCATCCTCCCAGCGATCTAGGCTTCCAACTTAGATGTTGTCCTCAACTCCTTTCTCTCATTCCCTTATTTAGTCAGTTGCTAAGTCTTGTTTATTTTTTCATAACATAAACCCCTCTGTTCTTCTAACATTGTCCTTATGAGAGTTGGTGATGAGGGCGATACCCAGACTAATGCTGCCTCCATCTTCTGATGGGTCTCCCATCTCAAGCCTTTCCAACCCTCCAGTTCACCTTTCATTCAGCTGTCAGAGTGATCTTCCTAAAGCACTGGTCTATGTCACACTCCTATTTAGTAAACTCTTAGTGGTCCCACATTACCTCCAGTATCATGTATAAGATGCTGCTTTTAAAGCCCTTTGTAATGTAATGTAATAAAGCCCTTTCTACATCTCTAGTATTATTAGAATTTATTTTGTGATCCAGTGACTCTAGCATTCTTGTTAGGCCTTAAGCAAAGGCATCCTAACAGGCTGTCCATTCCTGGAATGGTTTCCTTTACCTTTACCTGGATTACTTAATAGCCACTAAAATCACACACCATGTAAGAAGGCTTTCATTAGGTAACCTTCACTTGATCCTGTCTGTCTCTTGCTTGAACAAAGTTGTTTGTATGTTGCCTCCACCATTAGACTGTGAGATCCTTGAGGACAAGGACTGCTTTTTGCCATTCCCCAGTGCTAAATACAGTGCCTGGCACATAGGAGCTTAATGAATGCTTACTTATTAACTCGGGGAAGCCAAACTATGTTCCCTTCTACTTTTTCATTTTGAAAAGGAATAATTTTTAATTTTTATTCCACCTTCATTTCAGAAGTAAAGGTAGCTGAATTAATCAGATTCTAAGTGATTTTTAAAAGTAATAATTTTTTAAAATAGTGTTTCATTTTTCCAAATACAAGGACCTCTTTCAATAGTCACCTTTTCAAAACCTTGTATTCCAAACTTTTCTCCCCTTTTCCCTCCAAACAGCAAGCAATCCAATATGGGTTAAACATGTGCAATTCTTCTACGCATTTCCATATTTGTCATGTTGCACAAGGAAAAAGTAGTGACTCTTTTTAAAAAAAAAAGTAATGACTTTTTGTATTACTTCCTTTTTACTCCTTTGTTACTTGTGGTTCCCCTTTCTTTATACAGAATTACTGTTTATATCCATTTATTTTCCCTTGCTTACATAGAGCAATTCTGACATTCAGTTTACACCCACAAACTGGATAATTTTAATACTCCTTCCAATGTAACTTTTCCTTCAATTGGAAAGCTTTATTCAATTGGAAAATTCTTTTCTTCGGGGTATACTCTCCATAGATACCTGTGTCCCCTGCTGAAGCTCGTTCCCCATGGCTGTCACTGTCCTCCTCTGCATGCTCTCCAGTTTTGTGATTGACTTTCCTAAGTTGGTTTGCCACATTACGGATGTGGTTCTGGCCAAGGCAGTGCACCTAACAGTAAATTCCTTCTTATTCCCAAAGCTCTGCTTCAGGGTGCGGCCCAGCCTTCTTGAGCTTCTCTTAGCTGTCGTATCACAACATGGGCTCACTGAGCTTGGCTTCACCGAAACCTCCTGCTACTCTTCAGAGGACCATTTCTAGCTTTCCCTTAGAAGAGAAATGTTATGTTTTAAATGACTTCATTTTTGTTTTCAGAGGAACGAGCGAGGATCTATTCTTCTGATAGTGATGAGGGGTCAGATGATGACAGAGCACAACGATTACTTAAAGCCAAGAAACTGACCAGCGATGAGGTAAGACGCGAGGTCACCTTGTTCATTTGCAGGCAGTGCCAGCTGAGGATTTATTCTGGATGAATGTTAGAAAAGAGAGGCAGAATGCTATGGTGACGAGGCAGAGAGGTGGCCCAGTAGAGGGAGCGCTGGGCCTGGGGTTTAAACCTGCCTCTGTGATCCCAGGCAAGTCACAGAGATCTCTGCTGGCAACTGTAAGAAGGGGATAATGACCTATCAGGGTTATTAAAGGTTCAAATGAAAGTATCTGTTAAGTTTTTCTCACTGTCTGGCACAGAATTGGTTCTATATACTTAGTCAGTTCTCCCTCTTACTACCCATAGGCCTCTTTCAAAATGTGATAATTTTTTTAAAATTAAGGCTAATAGACCAAAGCTACCATGAGATGTAATATGCACAGCGGATAGCTTCAGATACTGCATCTATCAGTCATTAAAAAAGCATAACATGTTATTATAATGTGACTATTAATGAAATATTTCATATCTTGGTATTTTTTTATTTTCTAAATTTCTTATGCTATATTTTGGGCCCTTCTGAATGTCTTGAGGTTATTTTCTCATGAATTTTAAATAATTTCCAAACATGTTTTCTCTGTCAGTATTAATGTTTGTTTATCCATACCCACATAATGCTACAATTCTAGTTGAATGTCTTCATACACACGGGCCAATAGTTGATACAGGAAAGGAAAGAAAGGAAATAAGCATTTGTATATTATACCTACTATGAATCAGGCCACTATGCTAAACCCGCCCCCCCCCCTCCCTTTTTTTATAGCAATCTTATCTCATTTGAGCTAAGACAAGTGTAGAAGCAGGTGATATAGTAGGATGGAAAGAGCACTGAACTAGGAGTTCAAGGTCTTCCTTTCAAGGCACAAATCACTTAATCATTTGAATCATATACTCATCTGTAAAGTGGGGATAATAGCAACTTGGTATTCCTGCCACGGGAGATTATCATAAGAATCAAATGAGATAATGTATGTGAAAATACTTTTAAAACTATAAAGACTCAATGGTTAATGTATCTTTTTTTTTTTCCTACAGTACATATTTGGATACTGTTCTACTTCACATATATGAAATGTGCCTATTTAGTTTACCTGGTTTGTGTTCATTATAAAATGTTCATTATAAAAAGCTTAGCCCTTAGTTAAATGTGTTTTGAGAGATTTCCCATGTGGTGTAGAATTTCCACAGTCTGCCTATTTTTAGGTTATGAATTGTAGAATTTAATGTTTCCAAAAAACTGAGAAGTGACATGTTGGCAGAAATTGATGGATTGGCTTGGAACAGATTTGTTTTTCATCAGGATGAGGAAATATCCTAATGGCATATTTACAGTATGCTGAACAGTTGGCAAACAGGGCACTCATCATCTAGAGAGATGCTCTTTGGTTGATGGCAGGCAAAGACTGTGAATTAAAACTGAAAGGTAGTTTACAGCCAAATTGCCTTATTTGTAGGGCATTGGAAATCACCTTGGTCATTTTGCTATAGTTTTTTTGTAATACAAAATAAGAATTTAGGGGAAACAGCTTAAGCATTAAGTCAATCTTTTTTTATTCATACATGTGTCTATATTTTGTAGGTATGTATATTTTATAGCCATATTTTCTTTAATAAGCTCATGTTTATCTCACCAACTTTACTTTCAGTGTTACTTTAATGCTTTAATAAAGTGTTACTAAAGTGAATTTAATTAGCATGTTTAAGTATCCAATAATATGTAGAAGAGATAACCCAAATTCTATAAGGTAAAAGGGAAAGGTCTTTTGAAAGAATTCCCTTTGAGAACAACTTGGAGTCACCAGAAGAGAAAGCTTAATGGAACCCCATTGGTAAGAAGGGTTTGTAATTGGGCAGTTTAGCTTCATATGGCTCTTCTTGCAGTCAGGTTTAGGGAGCTGTGAGCAGTGTAGAATCAGTCCTAATTGAGATAAACCAGTAGAGCCCAGTCTTGCTCAGAACAGAAGTTTCAGGATTGGTTATTGTTGGGCTTCCCAGGGTTAACTTCTGTACAAACAACATCCATGTAAACTTGAATACCTCCTAGATTCTGCCCTTCTACCTATGATGTTTACAGAACAGGTTGTACTTAGTCCAGAGACTGGCATTCTTTCAAAATAACTTGCCAAGTCTCTTCATTTAAGGTTGCATGTGCCATTTAGAGTTTTAAGGGAATTTTAGTATTGTAAGGGATATCTGCATTTTAACATTTCAAAGCTTTTGAATTTAAATTAGAGTATTTAAAGAATACAGGGTTTTGGAAAATATTTAAATTTCATCCAAAATTAAACAAAAAAATTTTTAAACAAATGTTTTAACAGTTTAAAGATGGTACTTGTCCCAGGTCAGGAGGAAACAACGGCAGGTGGGAAATGAGTCACATAGCTACATTCAGTGCCAGCAAACTCCTCTCCTTTCCCCCAACCTGCATCATCCAAGCCAGTACAGAAACAGAAGGCCACCTGGCAGGATTCTCTTCAGTAGCTTTCCACTGCCACCATCTGGAAGGTTAGGGAAGATTTCTTTTTTTAGTGATTGGACCCCAAGACTCATGATTTTTCATCTTTATCTTCCCTTGATGTTTCCTTTCCTTGCAGTATCTACTGTACAAATAATCAGCCATAAAAATGGAAGTATTTGATTACACTGAGTGTCTTGGGGAACAAGCTGTCTATATAATAGCTGACTTATAGATCTCTCTTGATATGTATCACTCTAATATCTCATCTTTACTTTCTATTCTGTAATAGTAGAGGCAGAGCTATTTTCTTCAGTCCCATAGACTCACACTTTGTCTGCAGGTTGAAACTTAAACTGTTCTTCAGCAATACCTGAAACCTGGTTCACCAGAGTTAAACATAACTTCTGTCCACAGAAGTTCTCTATTCTTTTTCTGACTCAATTGGACTGGAATCAGCCTCTGATCTAGGAATGACTGGAGCCAAACAGCAGGATAGAGACAGGAGAGTCAGGACAGAAACACAAGTTTAATTCATCACAAAATGGGGAAAGTAAGCAGAAGTCCATTCTCCCCCCCCCAAGAGGGTAGGCTTATTTGCTGGGGGAAAGGCAGAGTTCATAAAAATAAAAATCACAAGTGAGCTGGACCATGACATGATCATTTTTGAGTCTTGAGTTGCTGTTCCCATGGCATAGCATTCCTGGGTCCTGTGGAAACGGTCTTCAAGTTGAATGTCTCACAGCGCAGTACAGAGCCAGCACAAATAGAAGTGCAGTACCTGGTTTGGTTCATTTGGCAATTACAGGGAACAAGGATTGTGAGCATTTCAAGAGAGGTGATAGATGGCTTTAGGCTGCAGCACATTGGCTTGCAGGTTCCTGGGAAATAGGGAGCATGAATCCCTCAGTGAACACCTGGTGCTGATCAGAGCAATGCACTTTGCCAGGCAGTGAGATCAACCAGAGTGTAAAGGATTGTTGTTACTCTTAAGCTCAGGACACAGCCTGCTTGCTGGGCCTTAGCTCTGGGAAATCTCCAAATATTTTGACAACTGGTTACTTTTAATCTGGGTGATAGTTATTATGGTGAGGAATATGTTAAATAAGCTTGCAGCTTTGAGAGAGTAATTTAGGTTGTGGTATCTCAAGAGTAAGAGATAGGAAAGGGATGAGGAAATGTTGAAAGAAATTTACCTCTGGAGATGCTCAGAAAAGGAAAGTCGTCTAAGGTGGAAAAAGTTAACAATTGATCTGAGTTTGCCTCACAATTCTAGTGACACAATTCCAGCCTACCTCCTTCTTGCCTAAAATGCCTTAAGCACTTGTATTCTTAATTGGGGAGGTGGAAAGAACTTAGCACGACTCACTGGGACTCAGGTGAGTTCTTGCCTTAGGTATTTAGAACTGTTGATGGACTATATGAATGAACAGCTTATTTTTAAACTTTCACTTCATTTTATATACTAGGAGGAGGATCCAATTAGGAAAACTCAAGTATCAATACTGATACAAGATGTGTTATTGTCCCAACTGTGTGTGTGGTTTTCAAAGCTCTTTATAAATAGCTCGATACTCCTAATAACCTTAGGAAATAGATGCTATTATTCCCACTTAACAAATGAAGAAACTTAGCAGATGTTAAGTGACTAGCCTAATACCACACAGCTAATAAATATTTGCAGGTATGATGGAAACTCCTGAATCCAGATCCATTACTCTATTTGCTATGCCATCTAGCTTGATCATTCCCCTGGCAGAAGCCTAAGTGTGCCCCCAGAGACCCTGTAGCTGCTATACCTGAGGTTCTTTGAAGAATTCCTGCTTCTGCTGAGCAAACAACAGAGTGAGGATTCATGGGATTCAAGGATAATGTAGAATCCTTTATGTAGATTTATAAGGTTGAATTCTGTACAACAAAAATTCTTACTTTTAAACAGTGATTGTTGCCAAGATGAGGTAACTCCCCTCCACCCACCCAAGGTGTGGAACATCTTGTTGTCTTCCTGTTGTCAGGCCAGATAATGTGGGCCCCATCTTCTGTAGGGATGGGCACAAGAACAGTTTGTTTTTAAGACTTTTCACATTATTTAAATGAATGAATGATTTCATATTGGTCATTCCAGGGCTTAGCATAATGCTTTTATACACGGGTGATAGGAAGTCTATTGAATTAGAAAATTGAGCTTAGAATTGGAGCCGCATTGGCACTAAGTTGTACCTAGGACTGTACACTCCTGTTTTAGGTTTGACTCTAATTTAAACATTACTTGACATGGATTTGTCCCTCATGTAGTTTTTCCTTTCTGTTTCTGTGTTACAATAGGTTCCTACCTGTAGTTGGAAAATATTCATTAGTCAATGGAAATTCTCTGAGTTCCTTGTAAAATATTAAAATAATGGGTATGGATATGTAAGAATAAACTTGTTTTTACATATATGTAGCAATTAATAAGATAGCACATAGCATTTCCTCAAACATGCTGCAGTTTATAATTGGAAAAACCCATGCAAAGAAACTATTTATCAGTATATTCAGAAATCCTTTAAAATATTCAGAAAACTGGGGCAGCGAGGTGGCGTGGTGCATAGAGCACCAGCCCTGAAGCAGAAGGACCCGAGTTCAAATGTGGTCTCTGACACTTAACACTTCCTAGCTGTGTGACTCTGGGCAAGTCACTTAACCCCAAATGCCTCAACAACAACAACAACTATATATATATATTCTGAAACTAAATACTATAAAGGCTTTGAAATCTCTTTATTCTAAAAAAATGTTAAGCATAGACAACAGATTTTTAATCTGGTAGTTCTCTATTTGCATTTGGGACCTTTTAATTCAAAATTAAATCCCAAAATACTTTTGCTTATTTTATACTTGAAGATTTTCCAAATTGATACTAACCTTTTTCATTTTTTAGTGACTGATAAGTTCTTTAAAAAATTTTAATCGATATAATATTGTTCTCATGGTACTTACATTTCCAGAAATTGGCCATCTCTTATATTTTTTTTAAAGAAGGAGAAAACATTGTTTGCCAGAACTAATAAAGAAAGGGTGTAAAGCTTGCAGAGTTCCACAACCTCCACCTTTATCTATTCTTTGGAGCCATACTTAGTCATTAAAATTCATAGAGTATGTATTTGTAAAAAAAAAAAAAAAATATATATATATATATATATATATATTAAAACAATGTATGGTTTTATGTATGTAAGTATGCATCTTTAATAAATGATAAAATTATATGTATGCCAAAGAATTGTTTTAAAATAATATATTTTATGATTTGTTGTCATTAAATGTTTTGATTTATATACTTATATAAGTTGGGATGGGTAAAAAGGGATTGCAAATGAGATCAACCAAATCATTTCCAGTGGAGCAGTAATGAACTGAACCAGCTACGCCCAGAGAAAGAACTCTGGGAGATGACTAAAAACCATTACATTGAATTCCCAATCCCTGTATTTATGCCCACCTGCGTTTTGGATTTCCTTCACAAGCTAATTGTACAATATTTCAGAGTCTGATTCTTTTTGTACAGCAAAATAACGGTTTGGTCATGTATAAAAAAAAAAAGGGGGGGGATTGCAAGTGGAAAAAGTTTTTAAGCTGCCCCCACTGTAGTGAATAGCAACCTCACCTTACTCCCAGAAAATCAAGTCACTTAATCTCTCCATGTGCCAGAAAACTATGAAAGTTATAATCCATGGATGAGCTGTCAAGCTGCATTGATGGAGGGTGGCTTCACATAGGGGAATTCCTCAAACTAATGAAATCTTAGGTCCAGGCCAAAACAGTAAAGGGTATTCACTAGAAATAACTCAGTCCATAATTGAGCTTTAAATTTATTTTACTTGTGTTCTTTTAGGAGGGTGAGACTTCTGGAAAAAGGAAAGCAGAGGATGATGACAAAGCTAATAAAAAACACAAGAAGTATGTGATCAGTGATGAAGAAGAGGAAGATGACTGAATTTCATAAAATGGAAATGCATTTTCTATGGATTGTACAGTTATTTTATAACAGATGTAACATGATGAAGTTATTTTGATTAAAATGAATTGATATGCTTTTTGTGTAATTTTAGTGTGAATAAAATTTGTTAAAGCAAATTCTCTGACTTAATAAATGAACTAGTAATCATTTCATTTTACTGTTAGGGCTGTCTACACAGAAATTTAGCACAGTCTTTTTGACTATTAATCAAAAACATTTTCATTTACGGCCTGATGGATCAGCTGCCATTGTTCTTGGAATGCCTTACTTGAAAATGACCTTTAACTTTTCAAATGTTCTTTCAGTACTTTTTCTGGCTCTTTCCTTGGCTCTTTACCATAGTTGTGTATGTGTTCTGCTCTTGAATGGTCCCTACTCCCAATGAATTTATGGTATTTTTCACCCTTGTGTCCCTGGTATGGTTAGAACTATGCCTCTGAATGTCATACTTATTTTGTTGAATTTAACTGGAAAATGGAATCATAATTTAATTAGTTCTTTGTTACTAGAAGAATTCAGATAGATAGAGGCTGGATGACAACTGGGGATACGAAAAGATGCAGTCCCTGCTCTTAACGAGCTCACAATCTAACAGGGGAAACAAGTAAATATCTAAAAATAAGCAATATCTTGGGAAAATAGGAAATAATTGAAAGGGAAAGATTTCCTATGGAAAATAGTATTTTAATTAATTGGGCCTTAAAGGAATTCATAAAAGCCTGCAAGTGGAAATGAGAAAGAACAGCATTCCAGGCAGAGGATAGCCAGAGAATGTCCAGAGTTGAGAGAGGGAGAGTCTGGATCAGAGTATATATCAGGAAGTAAGATGTAAGAAGATTGAAAAGGTAGGAGGAAGAGAGAGGGAAAGAGTGGGGGGTATGTGAGAGACTGGCTTGGACCTGTCTGTACTCAGTTTGGTGGCTGAGGACATTGGATTAGAATGGGGAGCAACTTGAGTCAGGCAGATGGCTCAACAGCAAGGGTTGGAAAATCCTTTCCACCTCCAAGATTCTAGTTTTAGCCATTTTATCCAAAATATTTTGGGATCTCAGGATCTCAGCAGTTACTGGGGCACTATAAGAAGTGATTTGAGTAGTCAGACCTTTCTTTTTTTTTTTTTTTTTTTTTTTTAAATAGCTTTTTATTTCCAAAATATATCAAAGATAGTTTTCAACATTCAGGCTTGAAAAAACTTTTCAAATTTTTCTCCCTTCCACCATCCACTCCCCATGACAGCAAATAATCCAATATATGTTAGATATGTACATTTCTTCTATACATATTTCCACAATTATGCTGGACAAGAAAAATCAGCTCAAAAAGGGGAAAAAAAATAAAACAAATGAAAGCAAACACGAAAAAAGGTGAAAATGCTATGTTGTAAACCATTCAGTTCCCACAGTCCTCTCTCTGGGTGTAGATGGTTCTCATCATCACAAGATCATTGGAACTGGCATCAATCACATAATTGTTGAAAAGAACTACGTCCATCAGAATTGATCATTATATAGTCTTGTTCCCATGTATAATCTCCTGGTTCTGCTCACTTAGCATCAGTTCTGTCTCTCTATGACTTTCTGAAATCATCCTGCTGGTTATTTCTTACAGAACAATAATATTCCATAACATTAATATACATAACTTATTCAGTCATTCTCCAATTGATGGGCATCCACTCATTTTCCAGCTTCTGGCCACTACAAACAAGGCTGCCACAAACATTTTTGTACCTACAGGTCCCTTTCCCTTCTTTAGTATCTCTTTGGGATATAAGCCCAGTAGTAACACTGCTGGATCAAAGGGAATGGACCTTTTTTTGAGCATAGTTTTAAGTTGCTCTCCAGAATGGTTGGATCTGTTCACAACTTCAACAATGTATTATTGTCCCACATCCCCTCCAACATTTATCATTATCTTTTCCTTAGCCAATTTGAGAGATATTTAGTGGTATCTCAGAGTTATCTTAATTTGCATTTCTCTAGTGATTTAAAGCATTTTTTCATAGACCAGAAATAATTTTAATTTCATGTTTGAAAATTGTATGTTCATATCCTTTGACCATTTATCAATCAGATAATGGCTTATATTCTTATAAATTTGTGTCAATTTTCTAGCTATTTTAGAAATGACACATTTATTAACCCTTGGATTTAAAGAATTTTTCCCAGTTTTCTACATCCCTTCTAATCTTGTCTGCATAGATTTTGCTTGTACAAAAACTGTAATTAATATAATCAAAATTAACTTTTGCATTCCATAATGATCTCTAGTTCTTCTTTGGCTATAAATTCCTTCCTTCTTCCATAGATCTGAGAAATAGGCTATCCTATGTTCTTCTAATTTGCTTATAGATCACCTTTATGTGTAAATCATGAACCCACTTTGACTTTTATCTTGGTATAGGGTGTTATGTGTTGGTTAATGCCTAGTTTCTGCCATACTAGTTTCCAATTTTCCCAGCAGTTTTTGTCAAATGGTGAGTTCTTATCCCCGAAACTGAGTCTTTGGATTTGTCAAACACTAGACTACTATAGCCATCGACTTGTCCTGTGAACCTAACCTATTCCACTGACCAACTAGTCTATTTCTTAGCCAGTGCCAAATGGTTCTGATGACCGCTGCTTTATAATACAGTTTTAGGTCTGGTACAGTTAGGTTACCTTCGTTTGCATTTTTTATCAATAATTCCACTGAAATTCTTGACCTTTTGTTCTTCCAGATGAACTTTGTTATTATTTTTTCTAGCTCTGTAATTTCTTGGCAGATTGGTATGGCACTGAATAAGTAGATTAATTTGGGTAGAACTGTTATTTTTATAATAGCTCAGCCTACCCATGAGCAATTGATATTCTTCCAGTTCTTTAGATATGACTTTGTTTAAAAAGTGTTTTGTAATTGTGTTCATATAGTTCCTGACTTGGCTTTGGCAGGTAGACTCCCAAATATTTAACATTATCTACAGGTATTTTAAATGGAATTTCTCTTTATATCTCTTGCTATCAGACCTTCCTAAAGATAAAGTTGAGTGTGGGTCAAATTTTAAAGCTCTTGGATTATGAAAAATTATTGTTAGTGGTGAGCTTTGAAAGTAGATATAGTTTCAAATTTAAATGTCTTAATTGTGGTCTTATGTTAAATCTAAATTTTGGAATTGGAGCCAAGTTGGTAGAGGAAGCCAAGAAAATATTCGAGTTTTCTCTTGAAAATCCCATGAAACTAAGCTTCTGAACAGGCTCACAGAATGCAATCACTCTCCAGCTCAAGACAGATTGGAAGGACATCAAGAATGGTCATTCACTGGAGAGAAAGGGTGATCAGCCCAGCTGAGATGGGGTCCGAGGAAAGGCAGTAAGAGGGACCAGCAGCTGAGATCTTGGTTCCTGGCTCAGCAGCAGAGCAGGGGGGAAGGGAGAGGGGAAAGGGGGTAGGGGAAAGAGGAAGAGGGGGTGAAGGGGGAGAGGGGGGAAAGAAGGGCAGCTTCCATACCCAGAGCAGAAGGTAAAGTGATGGCCTGGGAAACCAGGCTGGGACCTGCAGAGAGCAGGTAGGGCTACCCCTGCTGTGAGCAAGACACCCAACACAAGGGAACCCTATGCTCAAGGCCAAGGCTCAGATCTGCACAGGAAGCTTGGAACAGTGCCCTTTGGGGCACATGGAGAGCAGAGTTTGACCTTAAAATTTGCAAAAAGGGGGAAAAGAAAAACAATGAGCAAGAGAAAACCCTAACGGTGGAAAGCAGCTATGGTGACAGGGAAGCTCAAAACACCAGCTCAGAAGAAACAAAATGCCCACAGGGGGGAAATCTCCAAGAGTGATAAAAATTGGTCTCAAGCTCAAAGAGAATTCTTGGAAGTGCTCATAAAGGATTTTAAAAGGCAAGTAAGAGAGGTAGAAGAAAAATCGGGAAAATGAGAAAAATGCAAGAGAAAGTCAACAGCTTGGAAAAGGAAGGAAAAATATTGACTGAAGAAAACAATTCCTTAAAAAAAAAAACTGGCCAAATTCCAAAAAAAAAATCCACTGAGGAAAACAATACCTTGAAAAATAGACTTAATCAAATGGGAAAAAAAAGATACAAAAGTTAACTGAAGAAAATCATACATTAAAACTAGAATTAGATAAATAGAAGCTAATGCCTCTATGAGATATCAAGAATCAATCAAACTAAAAAGAATGAAAAGAATAAGAAAATGTAATACCTCACTGGGAAAACAGTCAACCAGGAAAAAAAATTTAAAGATTATTGCTCTATCTGAAGGTCACAACAACAAAACTCTCAAGGAAATAATCCCTCAAGGAAAAAATACTGCAAATTGCCAGGGGAAAAATTTATTTAAATATTGAGGATTAAATACTAAATACCAGGACCTAGCGGCATCTACAATAAAAGATCAGAGGGCCTGAACACTGTACTCCAGAAGACAAAGAACCTGGGGTTACAACCAAGAATCAACTACCCAGAGTAAGTGAGCATCATCTTTTAGGGGAGGAGATGGATTTTTAGTGAAGTAAGAGATTTCAATTCTAAAAATGATTGGAATTGTACAGAAAATCTGCTCTTCAAATACAGGACTCGAAGCATAGAAAGATAAATAGGAAAGAAAAAAAAAACTAATTTAAAGGTTAAACTGTTTACATCCCTAGATGGAAAAATGATACTTGTAACTCTTGAGAACTGTCTTTTATTAGGGCAATTTAGAAAGGGGAAGGGAGAGCATACAAAGACAGAGGGTGTCCAACTCTGATGTGATATCAAAGGAAAAGGCATTAAGGAATGGAAACAAGTAGTGTACTGGGAGAAGAGGAAAAGGGAGATAAAATGGGATATCTATTAGATCACATGAAGAGACACAAGAAACTGATTACAACAGAGGGAAAGAAATGGGGGAAGGGGATGAGTACTGTCTGAAGCTTAATTTCATCAGGTTTGGCTCAAAGTAAAAATAACTTAATGCCTCAGTTGGGAATAGAAATTTATCATCCTGTAAAAAAACAGGAGAGAGGGGAAAGAA
Source organism: Sarcophilus harrisii (assembly GCF_902635505.1). Lineage (NCBI taxonomy): Eukaryota > Metazoa > Chordata > Mammalia > Dasyuromorphia > Dasyuridae > Sarcophilus > Sarcophilus harrisii. The sequence continues at coordinate 503,644,530 of NC_045427.1, read as the reverse complement.
CAAGGAGGGGCTGGATACACCGGAGGGCAGAAACCCTCTGTTTCTGGGGTTTCTGGGGAGGGGTAATAGTAGGTAGAACAGATAAAGAGTGGGGTGGGTCAGAAACAAAACCCTACCTAGGAGGGACAGGGTGAAAAGAGAACAAAAGTATATACAGGGGAGAAAAATAGGATGGAGGGAAATACAGAGTTGGTAATCATAACTGTGAATAAAAGAACAAATTAAAAACTCCCAATTAAATACCAAATTAGAAATTCTGAAAATCAAAGGAGAGATAAAATTGAAAGAAAATTAGTGAACTAATTAATAAAATTTAGAGTTCATTTTATTAGCAAACAAACAAACCAAGGAAAATAGATAAGCCTTTGGTTAATTTGATTAGAAAAAGGAAAGAAAACCCAAATTACCAGCATCAAAAATGAAAAAGGTGAACTTGCAATCAATAAAAGAAGAAATCAAAGTTATAATCAGGAGCTATTTTGCTCAACTGTATACCAAGAAATCTGACAATGTAAGCGAAATGGGTGAATATTTACAAAAATACAAACTGCTCAGAAAAGAAAATAAATTACTTAATCCCATTAACAATAAAACTAACAGAAATCATATGATAATAGATGTGTAAAAAGCTATTGACAAAATACAGCACCATTCCTATTAAAAACACTAGAGAACATGGGAATAAATGGAATTTTCCTTTATTTTTAGGAATTTATTCATAGGAATAAGGAGTTGATAAGCAGCATCTATCAGCAAACATTATTTGTAATGGGGAGAATGCATTCCTATTAAGATCAGGACTGAAATAAGGATGCCCATTATCATCACTATTATTCGATATTGTACTAAAAATACTGGCTTTATCAATAAGTAAAGAAAAAAGAATTGAAAGGAATTGGAATAGACAATGAGGAGTTAAAACTATCACTTTGCAGATGATATGATAATATATTTAGGGAATCCTACAAAATCATCCAAAACCCACACAAATCATCAGCATCTCTATATGTTACTCACAAAGTTCAGAAGTAAGAGATAGAGAAATTCCATTTAAAATAACTGTAGACAAAATAATATATTTGGATGTCTCCCTGACAAGACAAACCTAGGAACTATAAGGACACAATTATAAAACACCTTTCACACAAATAAAGTCAGCTCTAAACAACTGGAAAAATAACAATTGCTCAGGGGTAGGCTGAGGTAATACAATAAAAATTTTATTCTATTTGTTCTGTGCCACACCAAACAAATTGTCAAAAAATTAATTTATAGAGTTAGCATAATAGCAAAATTCATCCAGAAGAATCAAAAGGTCAAGACTAATGAAAAAAAATAAAAAGGATGGTGACCTTGAAGTACCAGACCTAAAACAATTATAAAGCCGCAGTCATCAATACCATATGGTACTGGCTAAGAAACAGTGGTGGATCAATGGAATAAGTTAGATACATATACATGACATAATAATCAATGACTATAGTAATTAGTATTTTATAAACATCAAAACTCTGGCTTTTGGGATGAAAACTCACTATTTCACAAAAATTTCTGGGAAAACTGGAAAATAATGTCAGAAACTTGGCATAAATCTACATCTCACACCCCATAACAAAATAAGGTCCAAATGGGTACATGATTTAGGTGTAAAGGGTAATGCTATAAGCAAATTAGAAAAGCAAAGTTTACTTTCCTATCAGATCTTTGGAGAAGGAAGGAATTTATGGCCAAAGAAGAACTAGAGAACATTATGCAATCCAAAATGGAAAACTTTGGTTACATTAAATTAAAAAGCTTTTGCACAAATGAAACCAAAGCAGCCTAAATTGGAAAGAAAGTAGAAATCTGAGAAAAAACTTTTTTTTTTTTTTTTTACAGCCAGTGGTTCTGATAAAGGCCTCATTTTAAAAATATATAAAGAACTGAGTTAAATTCATAAGAATAAAGTCACTCTGTTGATAAATAGTCAAAAGAAAGGAAAAGACAATCTTCAAATGAAGAAATAAAAGCCATCTATGATCATAAAAAATGCTCTAAATCACTATTGATTAGAAAAATGCAAATTAAAACAACTCTGAGGTTCCACTATACACTTCTCAGATTGGCTAAGATGACAGGAAAAGATAATGTTGGAGGGTTAATAGGGACACTAATACATTTTCGGTGCAGTTGTGAAATGATCCAACCATTCTGGAGAGCAATCTGTAACTATGCTCAAAGAGCTTATTAAACTGTGCATACCCTTTGATGCAGCAGTGTCTCTACAGGGATTATACCCAAAAAAATTATAAAAGAGGGAAAAGGACCCATGTACAAAAATGTTTGTAGCAGCATTTTTTTCTGTGATGGCAAAGAATTGGAAACTGGGTAGATAGCCATCAATTGGGGAATGGCTGAATTAGTTCAGTGTATGAAAGTAAATGGAATATTATTGTTCTATGAAAAAAAAATAACGAGGGCACCAACTCTAAAGTCAGAAGGACCTGAGTTCAAATCTGATCTCAGACACTTAATACTTCCTAGCTGTGTGACCCTGGGCAAGTCACTTAACCCCAATTATCTCAGGGGAAAAAACAATGAAGAACAGGCTGATTTTAGAAAGATCTGAAAAGATTTACATGAATTGATGCTGAGTGAAACAAGCAGAACCAGGAAAACAATGCAACAGGAAAACAGCAAGACTGAGCAATGATGAACTATGACAGACTTAGTTCTCAGCAGTTCAGAGATCCAAGGCAATTCCTGATAAACTTGGGATGGGAAACACCATCTGCATCCAGAGAGAACTCTGAAGATTTAATGTAAATAAATAATTTACATACAAATATATGCTATGTTCACTTTTTTCCCCCTTTTCTTCTGTTTTTTTTTCCCTCATGGTTTTTTCCTTTTATTCTGATTTTTCTTTTCCAACATGATTCATAAAGAAATATGTTAAAAATGAATGTTTATATATTACCAAAAAAAGTTGTTTTTATATGTAACTGGGGAAAATAAAAATTCAAATTTCAGATAAAAAAATGAAATGAAAATAATAGGGGGAAATGGGCAAATATATGGAAGCTGTGGAAGAAAGAAAAAAGACTTGAAAAATGACAATATAAAAACCCAAAGAACTGGGGAGAGGGGGAGGAACAGAAGAAAATATAAGGTATCTTGTAGCCAAAACAACTCATCTGGAAATCAGATTGAGGAAAATTTAAAAATCATTAGGAAAAGATTTCATTGCATGTGAAAGCCACTGCAAAAAAAAAAAAAAAAAAAAAAAAAAAAAAAAAAAAAAAAAAAAAAAAAAAAAAGAAAAAAAAAAAAAAAAAAAAAAAAAAAAAAAAAAAAAAAAAAAAAAAAAAAAAAAAAAAAAAAAGAAAGAAAAAGAAAAAGAAAAAGAGCCTAGGCAACTGAAAGAATATACTTCTCAGAGGATTCTGGGAACACGGCAGAATAGGTTCGTAATTTTCAAGCTCTCCAGATTTCCCCACAAATAAAACAAATTTGTGCCTCAGGGTTAATCTAGAATGGTGAAAAATCATGAAGCCTTGAGGTAGAACAACCTGAGAAGATCTATAGAAAGACTCCATGCTGAGGATTAACCTTTGCAAAGTGCAAATACCTCCAAGCTAGCTCCACAGAAACAAAGCTAGGAACCCTAAGGTGAGCTGGGTATGGAGGGAACTTCAGCAGGAACCAGGGAGACTTTCTCCTCCCGACAATGTGCGGAATCCAGTCTGAGTCCTGGAAGCTGGAGGAACCCTCTGCTGATTAGGACTCAGCACTGAGCAAGAAGGAGCCAGCCAGAGTAAATTCAAGGGCAGAGGGGCAGAGACACTGCTGGCTGTGAGTACTTATAGGAGGGGGGAGCTTTTAGTGTAGGGTATCACATCAGAGAGAAGAGCTCAAGTGAAGCTAGAGGCACCGTATAATAATACCTGTTATTTAAAAAACCAAACTCACCATAGAAACTTACCATGGAAATAAGGAAGATCAGGGTTTATTTTCAGAGGACACTAAAGTAAAAAAAAGCTTCTATTCCCAAGAGTAACGTGAAATGGCTCCCTGCCCAGAAGAAATTTATAAAATAACTCAAAAAAAAGTTCACAAATCAAATGAGATACACTGAGGAAAAACAAAACAAAACAAACAAAAAAAAAAACCATCCAAGAAAAACAAGATTATGAAAAAAGTTAATCAACTAGAAAAGGAGATACAGAATCTCAAAGATGAAAATAACTCTGAAAATTAGAATTGGACAATGGGGGGAAACCAGTGAAGCTATGAGAGACCAAGAACTAAGAAAACAGATTCTAAAGAATGAAGAAATAGAACAGAATATGAAACATAAGAAAAATGACAGATTGGGAGAATAGATCAAGAAAATATAAAAATAACTGGACTGCCTGAAAGTTACCAAAAAAAAAAAAGAGAACCTTGACACAATAATTCAAGAAATAATCCAAGAAAACTGTCCAAGAAACATATAGGAATATTATTTCCAAATTCTGAAACCCCCAGGTCAAAAAGAAAATTTTGTAAAAAACATGAAAAAAACAACTCAAATACATTGGAGCTACAATTAGAATTGTACAGGACTTATCAGCAGACGCAATAAAAGATTGCTGGTCCTGGAGTCATATCTACTAAGAACTAAGCCTATAGTCAAAAATATCATATTTAGCAAAATAACCTATAATACTGAATGAGAAAAAAAATGGATAGTCAATGAATTTACAGATTTTCAGGACTTTCTATCAACCAAACCCAAATAGAAAATTTATTAATATAATATTATATTACAACAAATATATAATATAATATATAATAATAAAATATATATGATAAAAATTAATAGAAAATTTAAAATATAAGAGCCAATATCAAAGATTAATTTCAAGGAACTCAACTTGGATATATATATATATATATATATATATATATTTTTTTTTTTAACATGGGAAATGTATACCATAGATTTAAGATTGATATCCACAAAATGGCAGCTCAAAAGAAAGACTGGAGCAGAGTTAACATAAAAGTAGTAATCATGTTATATAAATAAGCTGTCGAGGAAGCCACAGACACAGAGCCATTACAAGGGGAGGAGGGCTCCTGGTTCTGGAAATCTCCTGACAACAGGAATGGGTTCAATAGGCAACACTACATATCTACCATGAAGGGTATGGCACCCTCCGAAGAGGGTTGAACAGATGGGAAATCAAGAGAAGGATTCATTGGTGGGGGGAAGTTAAGTAATAGTAAAGCAAGTTATGGAGCAGAATTAAAGCAAAGTAAGCAAGGATAGGAAAGGGGTGTGTGTGTGTATCTTTTTTTTATCATCTGTTTGAGAGTGGGGATGATGAAAGAAGGAAAAAAATAATAAAGCAAATAAGGTGTGCAGCAGAGAACTAAAGAACAATTTTAAGGAAGTAAAGAATATAATTTCTTCTACTAATATATACTTTCTTGATCTGGTAATTTGTTGTTATATATTTTGAATCCTCTCTGATGTTCTTCTGGTTACATGACAATGTTCTCTTTTGTTTTATATTCTTTTTCTCTTTTTCTTTTTTTCTTATTGTTTTTAAAAATAAAATAAATTATTTAATAAAATACATTGGTCACTCCTGAAAGAAGCCTTAAAAAAAAAAATTACAGCCAAAACCCAGGGCTTATGGATTTAAGACAAAATACTGCAAGCAATCCAAAAGAATTCAGTTATGAAGAATCATAGCATCACATACATATTAGCAGTTACCACTGTCTTGAAATATATACAACCAAAAATAACTTACCTAGCAAAATAAAGTATAATTTTCCAAAGGGGAAATGGGACTTTAATGAAAGAGAACTTTCAAGCATTCCTAATGAAAACACCAGAACTGCACTGAAACTTTTAAATACAAACCAAAGTCAAGATAAACATAAAAAAGTCACGAGTAACTAATTATGGAGGATTAAAGAATAATAAAGTTTATATCTTACATATGGGGAAATGATACATATCTCCCTTCTGGGCTAGTTCCAGAGGAAGTCTTAATAAGTTAAAGGGTTAGGAGTGATTTGCTATCTTAAAAGGAATGGAAATGGAAGAGGAAAGGAATATATTGGGTGGGCAAAATCATTTTTCATATTGGAGTGTGCTAGTAGAAGACTATAAACAAGGAAGAGTAGGAAAATTTATTAAAAGAATGTCTGAAACCTCTCATCTGAATAAGTCAAAGGAGAGAAGAATACATAGTTGGGTACGAAAATACATTTCACTTGAATGAGAAACAGAAAAAAAAAAGGAAGGGAGATCAAAGGAGAGATTAGTCTTCAGCAAAACAAACTCTTAAGAAAGGGGAATCTCAATGAGGGATTTAAAAGAATCTGATTGAAGAGCAGCAGGGAAACAGAAGCAGATTGCTTGCAAACAAAGCTGACAAAGTAAAAGAGAGATTGGGAAATAAAGAAAAGGAGAACTACAAGATAACAAGGAGGAAGGGAAATAGGGAAAGACACAATTAATGATCATAACTGAATAGGATAAATTCACCCATAAAGTGGATTAAAAAGCATAATCCAAAAATATGTTAACAAGACACATCCTTGACAAATAAATTGACAAAACATTGGAACAAAATTTAAGGTTTAGTTGATCAATGGAGTGATAAGCTACAATTTCAGAGGTCCATTTCTTGATGGAGGTGAAGCATAAAAAAAATTTTAGACATGGAAAAAGTGAGAATTTGTTTTGTTTGACTATGCATATGTATTACAAGAGGGTTTTTTGGGTTTTTTTTGGTTGGGGGAGGAAAGAAAATTAATGCCAAACTGAAGAAAAGTAAAATAAAATTTATTTTTAAAAATTCAAGCCTTGTGTCTTCCCATATGATAATCAAATCAAATCTAGTTCTTGTGAAGGTCAAACAGTTGATTAAAGTGTAATATGATGAAATAATTCAGGGATACACCAGTTATTTTTTTTTAATAGTTCTGGGAATTTTTTTACGTAATATTTTTCTCCAGTTACTTTCAAAACAAAAAATTTAACATGTTTTTTAAGATTTTTGAGTTCTAGGTTCTCTCTTAATTCCTCCCACAACTAAGAAACCACATGTGAAGTTATGCAAAACATTTCCATAAAAGACAAGCTGTGAAAGAAAACATCTCTCATCCTAATGAAAATAAGAATGCTCAAGAAAAATTAAGTTAAAAGAAAGACAGAAAGAATGCTTCAAACTGTATTCAAACCCAACCAGTTCCTTCTCTGGGTATGGACAGGATTTTTCATCAAAAGTCTTTCAGAGCAATTATGGATCATTGTACTGCTGGTGTTATGCCACAGTTCTTTTATTGTCCTGACCCAGTTTCTCTAAGTGTTCTGCCTCAGTTTATAATTGTCCTGCAAAACCTCCCCTCCCTCTTTATCCGAATATTTGACAAAGATAAAAGATCTTGTTTTAGAACATCAGAATGCCTTTCCCCTCCCAAGATATCAGATACTGTTTAATCAAGATGCCAGTCCCCATCTCCGGGGTGCCTCCCCCCATTATGTCATCCCCCTCTCTGGTGGCTCGCCCCACCCTATCAGAGTCCTATCCCACTCTCAGCACCCAGACTGTGCCCCTACCTCAATCTCCCCCCTGCATTTAAGCCACATGTATATATGTCCATTGACAACGCACCTTGTTTGCTGGATTCTTGGAGACAACAGTCTCATTCAGCCCTGGGACCAAACCATGGATCCATTTGGTCCCAGTAAATCTCTCCTTTTTAAATACATTAAATATTCTCTACTCTAATCTCTATCTTGCCTCAGTTTCTCCGGCATTACACTGGGAATAGCAAAGTTATTCACAATTGGCCATCCCAGAACACTGCTATTGCTTTGTACATAGTTCGTTTCATTTTGCTGGAGTTCCTGGAGGACTTTCCAGTTTTTTTTGTTTTGTTTTTCACTGAGAGAATTCTGCTCATCATTTCCCATAGAATAATATCCTATCACAAACACACACCACAGTTTTTGAGCCATTTTCCAATTGATGGACATTCTCTCAATTTCTAATATTTTTGCTCAGAAAGCTGCTATGAATATTGTAATGGGCTCAACCTGAGTTGATGCACCGAGGTCCGAGCACTTAAGGCTAATTACCAATTGGACAATACTCTATTAGCATAAGTTTGGAGAAAGAATGGCCCTGCCCACTACTCTGTAGAAGCTCCATTTATTGGCAGATTTGGAGGAGGGATTAAAGGGTGGAGTAGAATAAAGAAAGGTGACTCGGTGGGGAGAAAAAAGAGGAGATTCCTGTGTCTATACTCTCCTCTCCCTCCACAAAGAATAAAGATCAAGGACTTTTGCTGATCCTGACTCTGGCTGATTCTAAAGTATCCAGGGTGCTAAAGAGGTCTTCACAAATATTTTTTGTACATGTAGTATACTAATTCTTAATGTGCAAAAAGAATATGAGATTGCTTTTTAAAGAATCCAGAACCCAAAGAAACACTTTACAAACTTTATTGAATTCCTTTAAAAAAACATATTAATACAATTGTTCCAAATACTTGCAGTACTTATTACATGTTTCCTCAGATTTAATTGATGAGATTCCTAATTTATAATACTTAAGTTTCAATATTTTGAAGCCCATTCACACTTCTTTTTAGAAGTAGAATAATTTTCATTTTGGACTTGAAACTCTTTATTTGTACCCATTTGCATTTTAATGTGACAGACCCAATTGTTTAAAAAAAAAATAATTAAAAAATCCATACACAGTATGTCCTTCCTATAAATGAATTATTGTAGACTGCAAAAGCATAAGCAGGGCTTTAAAAAAAATTATTAGTGATAATCCCAGGTGGACTCCTTTATATTCCAAGTTCTAAGCTCTACATCTCAGAGTGAAGTCAATGAATTAAGAATTATTTTTCTTTTCACATTAAAAGTTGAGGTGAATTTTAAAGCTCATAAAAGTTGCTGGCCATAAGTACTGAACAAGCAGCTACAATATAAGCTTTTATACACCATCCTGTTGGCATATCCTTATAGGGGTGGATAGTTCTCCATGAGAAGGAAATTCAGGGCCAATTAGGAAACATCACATCAGACTGATTGAGAAGTGCACAGAGTTTAAGATTTTAATCAATGACCTGATTATAGCTATAGATTATATGTGCATAAGGATTCACAAAGTTCTTGGCAAGCTAGAAAACAGGTGAGGTTTACTAAGAATGACAAAGATAAATGTTATGACCAAACTTGGGTTAAAAAAATAATTTGCTTAAATGCAAGACATAATTCCTTTGAAAAAAAGCCTTTGAAGACCAAGGATCTCAATATGGCAGCCAAATAACCCAATGCAGTTTTAGACTGTATTAACTGTATTCAAGAACAGTGTTAAGCAGTGGGGAGATGGGCAGTGGTTTACTTCACTTTATAGTGGTGAGATCCCCTACAAATACTACGGGCACTGACAAGCTAAAGAGAGCAAGGTTACCAAGGAAGATCAGGAGACCGGAAACCATGTGAACTTAGCCTGAAGAAGAGAAGGCTCAGATTTAGTTAGGGCTGTAAGACCATCTATGTTTTAGAGAAGAGGAAATTGAGGTCATGGGTAGCTAGTCCGTGACATCCCATGGAGGAGCAGAGCCATGATATGAATCCAGGTCCGCTGGCTAGAAAACTAGTACTCTTTCTACTACAGCACAGAGAAGACAGGCCTTCTGTCCCTTAAGAACTGCTTTGATCAAAGAGAGATTGGATTTCCTCTGATTAGTCCCAGAGGGTAAAACTAGGCATAAAGAGGTAGAAATGCATATTTGGCATAAGAAAATGTTCTGACACTTAGAGCTCTCCAAAAAATACAGTATGATGATAAATGTGGAAATACTTTAGAACCATACAAGTTTAACCTATATTGGATTACTTGCTGTCTAGGGGAGGGGGGGCAGAGGGAGGGTAGGAGAAAAATTTGGAATGCAAGGTTTTGCAAGGGTGAATGGTGAAAACTATTTTTCCATGTATTTTGAAAAAATTAAAAGCTGTTATTTAAAAAAAAAATATATATATATATATATATATATATATAGCATGTCTCAGAAACAGTTCCCCAATTACTGGGAGTCTTCAAGAAGAAAACAGAGTACATTTTAGGAATGTTTACAAAAGGAGTTTCTGCTAAGGAGTGTATTGCAGCCTCCTCCTTCCCACTTTGAGAGAGGGATTTTTTTGATTTTATAAAATCCTATTAAGGATTAAAGATGGAAGGTCTGAATTATAGAAGTTTTTAAAGAAATAAGATTTTTGGGGAGTCGTCTTCAAACATTCAGTAACTAGGGTAATATATAGGATGATCTAATGCTAGAGAAGTGCAATATTAGGTAATATCTTAAAAGTAATGTCATCATATTTGAATATCATTAGTGTTTTTAGATTAAATCTTTCCCTTTCCAATCTTCCTCAGATTTTTCAAAGGTTTATCAAAACTTTTCTTCAATGAGGCCTAAGCTGTGTCACCTCCGTTGCCACAAGTCCCCATCAAGTGAAATTCAAATGAATGGGATTTCATAGAAAGTTTTATTATAAGCCCCCAAGTTTTCTAATTTTTACTGAATTAGAAAAGTTTTTATGTTGTTTAACAACCACAGGAAATCATTTCTAGCATAGGAAAGTTTTGGATTAGAATCTAACTAAATCTCCAGCATACAAAATCTAAGATAATGCAATTATTCACAGTACAAAAAGGGTTTTTTAAAAATACTATATTAAAAAAAATCCATAAGGTTCCTTTAACTTTCTCATTAGGGGCTGTTAACAGAGCTCTGATTGTTCTGACAAATCAGAAGAAACAAATTAGTGATTTGAATCTACTTGATAGATGCTGGAGGAAACAAAGTTAAGGTGAATTTTTAAACTTTAGCACTCAAAATAAATACTAGAGAAGTAACAAGAGTTGTTTCTGATATTTCACGGTTATCTCCTATTGTGGCTGCCCCTATGTTGGGAGTTAACGTTGACGGAGGACTCAAAAAAGGGGCACTAGAAAGGATCAAAAAATACACCTTTCTAATTTTAAGTTTCAAAGCAAAATCCTGGTAGTTCTGAATCTACAAGGAATAGATAAGGCTATAAAACCCAAAGGAAAAGATGCCACTTACAGCTATTCTGAAGTGATGTTATTTTCACTTCAAAAGATAAGGCAGATCTCAAAATAGCCAAAGCCCAAAATGAAAAGTTTTCTGGAGTTCTTTGAATTGTTTCACCCTGCAGTTATTACAGTAAAATAGCAGAAGTAAAATTTACATAAGATTATGGCATTATTATCAGAAAATCTTTTTTTCACATTTAGGTGAACTTTTAAAAAAGATGTAGCCCCTCCAACTACCTTTTTTTTGTTGGAACACATGACCAAAATTCAAGTATTAAACCCATGGGAAAATATAATTTGATTTACAAAAATAAACATTTACATGCAGCTTTTCCAGAAATGTATCTATTATATAAGACAATGTATAATTTCAGACTGAATTAGATTATAAGAATTTACAAATCTTTTCATGATGGAAAGATAATTTTTCTCAAAAATTCTTGTTTTTTTGTCTTTTAAATGACAGGCACTCAATAAACATGAATTTTTTCTTAGACAACTTTATACAACAGCTAAATCAAACTTTGGACACATTTATATAGCACCAACATCCGTTTTAATACACATGTACCTGCTATTGGTGGGCTTTAAAATATGTACTATTAATTACAGGCAAATATATTGGAAAAGTTATTTTAGATTAATAAAGGTTGTTCATTATTTTTCTAAGGCTTTAATAAAAGCTCTAAAAAACTAACCCAAAGACAAAAAAGATGACCACACTGTAGTTTCTGGTTGGACTACAAAACTTAGTTTTAGAGAAAAATGTCTTTGGTGTAGCAATAAAGTATCTGGTTAATTAAGCCATTGTAAATTTCAGAGCATGAGGGAATCACTGCTAAAGGGATGCTGATCTTTAGAAAACAAGCAAAGAAAGCAGTTCCTTCCTTTAAAATGGGTCACTCATTCTTTTATGGAAATAGTCTACATTTAAACATACACATTTTATCTCTGATGAGAATTCAAGAGAAACAGTTTTTCCCAAATTAAATTTTGAATTACAGTATGGCACTGGAATGGTATTAACAAAATGTTCAACACAGCAATACTCTTAATAAATAGAAAATGTAAAAAAGATATTTCTGTAAATATGATACAAAAATCCAGGTAGGGTCAATGGATACCATCTACCTATAAATGTTTTAAACCTTAGTCAAAGTGGGGTATGGAGGGAGAATCTACACATTCAAAAGTTGCTTTAGTGACATACACACATGCTTACACATACATACGTACATATGTATTATATATGTGTGTGTGTGCGTGTGTGTGTGTGTATAATGTGAACATAAGTGAGGAAGGCTTGCTAAAATGGCATTAGGCAAAAACCATCAATATCTTTCAGTGCAGTATTATTCTATTCCTTGCTTGACTTCCAATCTTGCTGAAATTGTGCAGTCTTTTAAATAGTGCAATTAAAAAATATGACTAGTGATTTAAAGAATAGCCTGGTTAATATAAAAATTAATTAAAAGGACTATAAATAACTAATAGCCAAACTGACTATTATCCACTATTCTAGATTCTATAAACCCTGGACAAAGATAAACATCAAAATTATGATGAAAGAAGTCTTAGTCCATAAATTAAAAGGATTATTTCTGGCTTATTAGGTAGTCCAGAACCAATACAAGAAGCAAATGATATAATTCAACAAAAAAGTTTAAAAAGACAACAAAGAGTAAAAATTCAATATTCTCCTTTAGAAATTCTCCCTAAAAATGCCATTACCCTCAATTATGAATTAGGGATTTACCTAAATGTCTTTCAATTGTCTATATTTGGCCATTTTATCATTTCAAGGACAGCCCAGAGATAAGTGAACCAAAAGCAAATTCTCTTGTGTAGATTTTGATTCTTGAATCTCTCATCAATCAGATAATCTAACCAAGTGGCTTCTTCTCTTGGGTTGCTTTTATAATAACTGGAAAACTTGTTTTCATTTGTGGAGTTAATTTTACACAGTGTGAATACAAAGTAGGAAGAGAAAAATAAAGAGAAAAGTAATTTTTCTTACTGACTGACAAAATTACAGTGTTGAGTAAATACTGTTTGTACAGTTACATATGGCTAGCCTGATATTTCCTACTATACCATACAATTTCTAAAATAATTCACAAAAATGCCGCTTTCAAATTTACTAACATTTTACCATTAAATAACATGGAAACATTAATAGGTCCTATTTGCAATTTGGAGGTACTAAATAATAAGGAATTCCTTTGTTGTCCTGAATAAACAAAAATAAGTTAATAAACTGGATATGTTTTTTAAAGAAGAAGCTAGCATTCATTCACTGAGGGAAGTGTCTTTACAGAAAATATGTCCACTGCATTCTTTCTGAAAGAAAACTACAATTAACTTGGATTTACCTGTGTATTTGAAGTTATGCAACATGAAAAGGCTGACAGGCTTGTTTGAAATATATTTGAACATGTATTGTTTAAGACATTTCAGATCAGAGAGCTACTTATACTCTGGAATGTATCAAAAACATATGTTTCCCCCTCCTAGAAGATTTTGCTTCTTCTAGGATATAGAAGGATATCCTAGGATATATTTTAAGTATTGTGCTTCTAAGTTCTGGCATTCTCTTTCTTGAAAGAGAGTACCAGCTTATTGTAGGCACACATTCTAAAAATGAAAACATTTTAAGATTAATCATATGAAAGCTTAAGTGCCAGGTATCTATAAAAGTAATGGCAACTGTAATAACTGCAGATGTCTGCAGTGTCCCTTTTCAGTAAAAAAAAAAAAAAAAAAAAAAAAAAAAAGTATTCTTAAAAAAAGAATTAACCTTTCCACTTAATGACTTGTCCAATTTTCTCTCTCCTTTGGGTAACAGTTCAATTGGATTCCTCTTTATCCAATAATTCCTTACAAGCAAGCACATTTAAATTAAACTAAAATTGATTTGAGCAAAAAGCAGAAAACAGGTTCCAAAATATAAAAAAGATTATTATTGATTTTACAGAATTTGATGCTGCTATAACATCTCATAAGGTGAAAAAATTATGTATACAGTATATATATAAAAAAAGGAATGAAGTTTCCAGTCTTTTCCCTTCTACCTAGGCAAATTTTAAATCTGAAATCAAGATGAAGGCCTTGGTGCCCTTTTGAAGTGTTGCAAAGTTGGTATCCTGGTAAATTTATTGGTGATCTCCTTCAACTCGTCTCTTGCGAACTGTAAGAATAATTTAAGAATATATTTTAGAAATTAATTCTTTCATAATTTTCATAATGTTAACCTTTTCGAAAATAAGTTACTGTTAAATATTAGCTTATGTTACATTTATTTTTAAATAATTTTCAATTCTAAATATTTGCACTAAAATCTAAGTTTCTGTATAACCTACCTTTATAATTTACACACTGAATTGGGAAAAATATCCAAAAAAATCATTATTTTATTTGCTCTAATGTGTATGTTTGTTAAAGAAATTTTAGTAATGTAAAAATAAAATCAGTCGATAAATTTTAAGCTAATATGTATAAATCCATATAAGTCTGTTTCCCACTTTGTTTTTACTATCAAAGTTTTGAATTCTGAATATTTGTTAAATATGCAACATAAACTTAAAGAATTCCTAACCATCTTAAAAATCTTGCTTGCTAGTGGATAAGTAACTATCTTAAAACAATCAAGTAAAAGATGACAATTCAACAGACAAGATTAAAGAGTAGTAACATGTTATTTTGATTACAAAGTACAATGAATTTAATTAATCTAGGACAGGAACACACCAAAGATGCACATTTTATCTTTCTAGATACAATTTGTCATTGCTTTCCCTATTTTCTTCACCCTGTGGGTCTCTCATATAAAATGAACTAGTTTAAAATTAATTACAAAATAGCTAAAATAATTTAACTCTCTAGTTTTAATGGACTTTTTGAGATTTCAAGGTCACTTTTGGCTGCCATGATCTTTGTTCTATCCACTGGACTCTACAAACCAGTTCAGGTGCTGGAGCCAGAAAGGTCTGACTGATAAAAAACCCTGGGGTTGGGTTATTATCACTAAACTGGCTGAATGATTTTGGTTGGGAAAAAAAAAAAAACAGCAGGCATTTATGAAGTGCCTCTAAGATACTCTGAAAGACACTAGGAATGGATACAACAGAAATGGAACAGCTGTTCAACTTCTCTGGGACTTTTTTCATCTGTAAAATGAAGGATTTATATAGATATTTAAGACAAAATTCTATATATTGCTGTAAAAGGCAAAGAAAGCCTCTAATAACCTCCTGGTCAGTAACACTTTATGTTATAAGATTCACTTATCAAAATGTTTTGTATTTTAAGGGTTATCTTTTCATTCTTAAATGAACAAATTCTTGTGTTGAACTAGTCTGTCAGTCTTTTGTCCTTAACTTTTCACTCTTCCCTCCAAATGCACAGACGATTTACAGATCGATCCAAGGTATGACCTATCTTGCTCGCACAAGGAAAGTAAAGAGAGTAAATGATTGTCTTAGGCCATATTTGCTTCTCTTCAATGGTTTTTCTGAAGATTAAAGAATATATTCTTTATATCTATATATCTTTATATATATATATAAAATAAAGAACTAATATATTTAGTTCTGTGTTTCCTACTTAATGTCACATGAAGTAATGCCTTCTTTTATTGTTGGGCTTAGGAATGAGATCAGGTAATTCTAACATTTCCAAAAGGCATTATTAAGACTATCATCTAGGAAAATCAAAATTAGAAGACCCCCCCCCCCCAAAAAAAAAAATCCTTGTATTCAGTCAGGATTCAATAAATAAATACTATTGTAGAATGATAAAGACCTCTTTGCTTTTAATGAAAAAAGAATTAGTTTCTGTTCCTGGTTCTAATTTCTTAATTTTACTGAATACTACAAATTAGATATGTAAAATAATTGGGCTATTATAGAAAAATAAAAAGATTTTAGAATGCTCAAAATAAAAAATAACTTCATTTATATATGCTCTTAGAGAAGTACAGAAATATCTAAAAAGCAAACTACAGGTTAATTATCTCATTTTAGAGTTCTATTTCTATAATGAAATAAAATTAAGGAATTGATCTGGGTATAGTGGTAGGAGCATTCCAATCTAACCCTGTATTTTAAAACATATGGCCAAGATACCTGGTAAGTCGATAAAGGTGAGAGACAGAAATGAAGTGCAGCAAAGCAAAATATGTGAGAAATTGATGACAAAGAAAGTAGATCAAAAATTGAGTATAAAGACAGAGATATAAAAGCCAGAACTCAGAAGCCATCTGGGTGAACTCCATAACCTTGTCGCTGAAGCCCTGAAACTTCTTGGCTGGAGATGGAAAAAAATGTGCAGGAATATTTCTGAGTACTTCAGACTAAGAAACTGAGAGAAAAAAAGACATAATCAAAATCAGGTAACTGAAAAAAATATTCCCCCATTTTTCAGATTTGTAGCTCAAGTAGAAAACAAATTTGACAATTAAAAATTAAAGTTTCTAAAAAGTTTTGGACAACAGATAATTATAAGTTGTTTAACCTGTGGCTATTTTTAATTCTTAGAATTTTTGTTTAAAGTACAAAACCCCTTTCTCTATCTTGTGATCTCAAGGGAAAAATGAGAGTATAGGAATCAGAACTAAAAACTTAAGGTAAAATCTTATTGATGCTGAAGAAAAGACAGAACCAGGCAGAAAAAACTAATTGTAATTTTTCTTCTATCTTGCTATGGAATTGGCTCTCATTTGCCCTTTTCCTGGCAATCTCTAATCAAATCACCAAATTCTATAAGGTTTTCCTCTACCATCCTGCTTGGACCAACTCTTTATTCCTTCTGTGACCTTTTTTTTTTGTCCAAATTCTCATTGTTTATTTTAATTCTCTTCTAGTCAGCTCCACTATTCCTTTGAATTATCTTAATGCATAAGCATTATTTTCATGTCATGCACCCTTTTCCCACTTCAGAATGACTCTCCTCTGCCTTGAAAAAAGATCCCTAGTCAGGCAGCATGGTAAAAAAGGGGCTGAATTTGGAGTAATCTTGGTTCAAAATTCTGACTCTCAGTTATCTTACCAGAGTGACTAGAAAAATCGCTTTACCTCCCTAAGTTATAGCTTCCTCATTTTGATGACCCTGAAGTTTCCTTCTATTTCAACATCTAGAATTCTAGGATCTGACTTCAAGGCCTTCCACTGACTGGCTCTTCCAACCTTCTACCATCATTTTCTTCTTCATTTCAGTTAACTTGCTGTCTAAGCTATAAATGTGCAGCCAGAAACTTGGGGAAAATCAAGATGGAAAGGCAGAAGAAAGGAGAGAATCAGAGTGTGTGTGATTGGGAGGGTCAGGATGAATCTGAGGTTTCTTTAAGATTAAGTTGCAGGAAGAATGTTTGTGGCAGCCCTCTTTGTAGTGGCTAGAAACTGGAAACTAAGTGGATGCCCATCAATTGGAGAATGGCTGAATAAATTGTGGTATATGAATGTTATGGAATATTATTGTTTTGTAAGAAATGAGCAACAGGATGATTTCAGAAAGGCCTGGAGAGACTAACATGAACTGATGTTGAGTGAAATGAGCAGGACCAGGAGATCATTATATACTTCAACAACAATATTATATGATGACCAGTTCTGATGGACCTGGCCATCCTCAGCAATGAGATCAACCAAATCAGTTCCAATAGAGCAGTAAAGAACTGAAGCAGCTATATCCAGGGAAAGAATTCTGGGAAATGACTATGAACCACTACATAGAATTCCCAATTCCTCTATTTTTGTCTGCCTGCATTTTTGATTTCCATCACAGGCTAATTGTATCATTTCAAAGTCCGACTCTTTTTATACAGTAAAATAACTGTTTGGATATGTATACATATATTGTATTTAACTTATACTTTAACATATTTAACATGTATTAGTCAATCTGCCATCTGGGGGAAGAGGTAGGGGAAAGGAGGGAAAAAGTCGGAACAAAAGGATTTGCAACTGTCAATGCTGAAAAATTACCTATGCATATAGCTTGTAAATAAAAAGCTATAATAATAATAAAAAAGATTAAGTTGCAGGTATTTATGTTTATAACTGAGATTACATTTTGATAATCTCTACCCACATTATAAAACAATGAATGGAATGTTAAATACCCACATGTGGTTTTAAGGTCCATTACAGTAAAGTAGTTACTGTCTCTGAAGCATAAATAAGCAAATTCTTACAGCTCAGAGATTCTGATATGGGGCTTTTTTTCTGTTTGCTTTTTTTTGGCAGGGGTGGGGAAAAAGGACAGCAGTTGGGTCTAGTGAATCTAGGGGGAAAAAAGGAGAGTTTTAAATCAGATCCTGCATCCTGATTTGCCCAAAACATGAATTTAATTTCAGTTATTGTAGAATAATGGGAATATCTGAGGATTCTCTATTAGCTTTTCTAATTTAATGTGGGCATAAGAGGACATGTACCACTTAATGCCATAAATTTATACATAAAGTTTCTTAGATACAGATATAATATAAATATACAACTAATCACTAACATGTAGAAATGGTAACTGTTTTGTATTCTACTTAGGATGATCCAGAAAGCAAAGAGCACAAGGAGGAGGAAAGAAAGGAACTAATATAATAGCGCTAAGACAATTATCAGAATGTTTAGTTAATTAATTCAACCTAAGAGTTGCTACAATTTCTTTCTTTTTTAAACATTAAAATGGCAAACTCCTCTGTCTTCAGCTTACAAGACTACTAGTGAGACAGTTATACATTTTTAACCCACTTCTGATAGTGTCCTGACTTAAGGAATTCTCATTTTCCTACTCCAAACACCCCCAAAATTGAAAATGATAATTAATAAAACTTTAAAAGAATTTCACTCCCTTTGAGAAAAGATTGCTCTTCCTTAAAGAAGAACATTTTTTCTAAAATATCTACCATCATTAATTCATTAAAAAACTTTCAAAATACAAGCAAGATTATTGGATATCACAGACTTTTTTCCTAGGACATGTCTTACCTAAATCATTGTTTTTTGTTATAGCATTGGCTGCTCTGGTTCGTGGTCCCTGTTGTGTAAACTGATATCCAAATTTAAGAATCTTTGTGTTTTCCTCAAGCATCCTGGCCATTTCCAATTCAACAGCTGTCCCCAATTGCTGCCTCTAGAATGTAATTACAAACAGAATATTAACAAACTTGAATAAAATACTTCTTACAGAAAGTCATGTCTAATACAAATA